>NC_048593.1:44460116-44472616 GCF_013265735.2 Oncorhynchus mykiss
CGGTACCAACTCAACAACAGACAGGACAGTACAGACCACTACGGTACCAACTCAACAACAGACAGGACAGTACAGACCACTACGGTACCAACTCAACAACAGACAGGACAGTACAGACCACTACGGTACCAACTCAACAACAGACAGGAGAGAGTAGGAGAAGAAGAGGGAGGAGAGAGTAGGAGAAGAAGAGGGAGTAGAGAGTAGGAGAAGAAGAGGAAGGAGAGAGAAGGAGAAGAAGAGGACGGAGAGAGAAGGAGAAGAAGAGGAAGGAGAGAGTAGGAGAAGAAGAGGAAGGAGAGAGTAGGAGAAGAAGAGGGAGGAGAGAGAATGAGAAGAAGAGGAAGGAGAAAGTAGGAGAAGAAGAGGAAGGAGAGAGTAGGAGAAGAAGAGGAAGGAGAGAGTAGGAAAAGAAGAGGGAGGAGAGAGAATGAGAAGAAGAGGAAGGAGAAAGTAGGAGAAGAAGAGGAAGGAGAGAGTAGGAGAAGAAGAGGAAGGAGAGAGTAGGAGAAGAAGAGGAAGGAGAGAGTAGGAGAAGAAGAGGAAGGAGAGAGTAGGAGAAGAAGAGGAAGGAGAGAGTAGGAGAAGAAGAGGGAGGAGAGAGTAGGAGAAGAAGAGGAAGGAGAGAGTAGGAGAAGAAGAGGAAGGAGAGAGTAGGATAAGAAGAGGGAGGAGAGAGTAGGAGAAGAAGAGGAAGGAGAGAGTAGGAGAAGAAGAGGAAGGAGAGAGTAGGAGAAGAAGAGGAAGGAGAGAGTAGGATAAGAAGAGGGAGGAGAGAGTAGGAGAAGAAGAGGAAGGAGAGAGTAGGAGAAGAAGATGAAGGAGAGAGTAGGAGAAGAAGAGGAAGGAGAGAGAAGGAGAAGAAGAGGAAGGAGAGAGTAGGAGAAGAAGAGGAAGGAGAGAGTAGGAGAGGAAGAGGAAGGAGAGAGTAGGAGAAGAAGAGGAAGGAGAGAGAAGGAGAAGAAGAGGGAGGAGAGAGTAGGAGAAGAAGAGGAAGGAGAGAGTAGGATAAGAAGAGGGAGGAGAGAGTAGGAGAAGAAGAGGAAGGAGAGAGTAGGAGAAGAAGAGGAAGGAGAGAGTAGGAGAAGAAGAGGAAGGAGAGAGTAGGATAAGAAGAGGGAGGAGAGAGTAGGAGAAGAAGAGGAAGGAGAGAGTAGGAGAAGAAGATGAAGGAGAGAGTAGGAGAAGAAGAGGAAGGAGAGAGAAGGAGAAGAAGAGGAAGGAGAGAGTAGGAGAAGAAGAGGAAGGAGAGAGTAGGAGAAGAAGAGGAAGGAGAGAGTAGGAGAAGAAGAGGAAGGAGAGAGAAGGAGAAGAAGAGGGAGGAGAAAGTAGGAGAAGAAGAGGAAGGAGAATGAGAGAGTAGGAGAAGAAGAGGAAGGAGAAGGAGAGAGTAGGAGAAGAAGAGGAAGGAGGAGGAGAAGGAGAGAGTAGGAGAAGAAGAAGAAGAAGGAGGAGAAGAAGGAGAGAGTAGGAGAAGAAGGAGAGAGTAGGAGAAGAAGAGGAAGGAGAAGGAGAGAGTAGGAGAGGATAGAATAATAGATGATGTACACTGTTCATGAGAACTGACAACCACAGAAGAAGATGAGAAAGAAGGAGGAAAGGAGAAGGCGGGGACTAAGAGAGAGGTAAATACGATATGCATTAGGCACATGAGAATACACAGCCTTTTGAAGAGTACAGTAGCAGACGCTCTACTTAACTCACGTTAGGCTGTCAACCATGTCCAATCACCATATCCATGGCCATGTATCTAGCAGGGTTCTACCAGTGGTCCTGCTGGGCCAGGACCTATATTAACAGCAGGGTTCTACACCTATATTAACAGCAGGGTTCTACCCCTATATTTACAGCAGGGTTCTACCCCTATATTAACAGCAGGGTTCTACCAGTGGTCCTGCATGGCCAGTCCCTATGTTAACAGCAGGGTTCTACCCCTATAATAACAGCAGGGTTGTACCAGTGGTCCTGCTGGGCCAGCCCCTATATTAACAGCAGGGTTCTACCCCTATATTAACAGCAGGGTTCTACCCCTATATTAACAGCAGGGTTCTACCCCTATATTAACAGCAGGGTTCAACCCCTATATTAACAGCAGGGTTCTACCCCTATATTAACAGCAGGGTTGTACCAGTGGTCCTGCTGGGCCAACCCCTATATTAACAGCAGGGTTCTACCCCTATATTAACAGCAGGGTTGTACCAGTGGTCCTGCTGGGCCAACCCCTATATTAACAGCAGGGTTCTACCCCTTTATTAACAGCAGGGTTCTACCAGTGGTCCTGCTGGGCCAACCCCTATATTAACAGCAGGGATCTACCCCTAAATTAACAGCAGGGTTCTACACCTATATTAATAGCAGGGTTGAACCACTATATTAAGAGCAGGGTTCTACCCCTATATTAACAGCAGGGTTCTACCAGTGGATCTACTACAAAAAAAAAAGGTTTTGTCCTGTATACAAAGTGTATTCATTATAAAGTTTGGGGAAAATCCATTACAACACATCACTGAGTACCAATCTCCGTATTTTCAATCATAGTGGTGGCTGCATCATGTTGTGGGTATGCTTCTAATCGTTAAGGACTGAAGAGTTGTTCAGGATAAATAATCTTGTTTCAGTCTGCTTTCCACCAGACACTTTCAGCAGGACAATAACCTAAAACACAAGGCCAAATCTACACTGGAGTTACTTACCAAGAAGACAATGCATGTTCCTGAGTGGCCCGAGTTCCAGTTTTGACTTAAATGTACTTGAGAATCTATGACAAGACCTGAAAATGGTTGCCTAGCAACGATCAACAACTCATGTGACAGAGATTGAAGAATTCTGAAAAGAATAAATGGGCAAATGTTGTACAATCCAGGTGTGGAAAAGCTCTTAGAGACTTACCCAGAAAGACACACAGCTATAATAACTTCCAAAGGTGCTGCTACAAAGTGTTGCCTCAGGGGTGTGAATACTTATGTAAATTAGATATCTGTATTTCATTTTCACTAAATTAGCAACAATGTATTAAAAACTTGTTTGCACTTTATCATGTTGGTCTATTTCTGTGTAGACGGGGAAAAAAAACAATAGATATTTAATCCAGTTTGAAGGCTGTAACACAACAAAATGATGAATAAGTCAAGGGGTATGAATACTTTGTGAAGGCTCTGTAAGTGTGTACCATGTGTCGGCAGATCCCCCCCCCCCACCAGGACAGAAGTAATCACACAATGTCCCCACACCACTTTAGCACAGCTGTCAGATATAGCTACCCAACCATGAACACTGGACGAGGAGAGGAGAGGGGAAGGGGAGGAGTGGGGAGAGGAGAGGAGAAGGGAGAGGAGTGGGGAGAGGAGAGGATAAGGGAGAGGAGAGGGGAAGGGGAGGAGTGGGTAGAGGAGAGGAGAAGGGAGAGGAGAGGGGAAGGGGAGGAGTGGGGAGAGGAGAGGAGAAGGGAGAGGAGAGGGGAAGGGGAGGAGTGGGTAGAGGAGAGGGGAGAGGAGAGGAGAGGGGAGAGGAGAGGAGAGGAGAGGGGAGAGTAGAAGGGAAGGTGGAGGAGTGGGGAGAGGAGAGGGGAAGGAGAGGAGAGGGGAGAGGAGAGGAGAGGAGAGGAGAGGAGAGGGGAGAGGAGAGGGGAAGGGGAGGAGTGGGGAGAGGAGAAGGGAAGGGGAGGAGAGGAGAGGAGTGGGGAGAGGAGAGGGGAAGGGGAGGAGTGGGGAAGGAGAGGAGAGGGAAGAGGAGAGGGGAAGGGGAGGAGAGGGGAAGGGGAGGAGTGGGGAGAGGAGAGGGGAAGGAGAGGAGAGGAGAGAGGAGAGGGGCGAGGAGAGGATGGGAGAGGGGAAGGAGAGGAGAGGAGTGGGGAGAGGAGAGGAGAGGGGAAGGAGAGGAGAGAGGAGAGGGGAAGGAGAGGAGAGGGGAAGGAGAGGAGAGGAGAGGAGAGGGGAAGGAGAGGAGAGGGGAAGGAGAGGGGAGGGGGTAACTGTAGTTTGGCACCCCACTGTCATTCCTACTTATCAGAGTGAGAGGAACATTTATCCACGCATCAATAGGCTCAGGGAAAACAGAGGCATAGATCACACACACACACACACACACACACACACACACACACACACACACACACATACACACACACACACACACACACACACAGTCTAGAAACCCCCCAAACTTCAAGCCTCCTGCAGCCTGTACAAGAGACAGAAACGTTGAGTTAGGCTATCATCCCCTTACTCAGCCCTATTGTTTAGTGACATAGGGCCCTTCACACATGTGTGTTAAGGACCAGGGTGCTAGGGTCCTTGTGACCTGGTCGGCCAATCAGAGGCTCTACATGGAAACAGCAGAACCCCACTCTTCCTCTTGACTCCTCAGTTGCATCGCAGAGCTCAGGTTGACCAGCTCTACAAACTCCTGGGCTCCAACTCACCAACTGGACGTTTCCACATCTACAATCACCCCAACGTGGACATCCTAACCGTGTGTATCATTGACCATGTAAGTGAACTGGTATCTGATTAGGGTTCAGTTGCGGTATATTTTAATCTGTCCTAGACTCTTATAACTAGGTTGATACAGGCTAATAGTGGCAGGTAGCCTAGTGGTTAGAGCGTTGGGCCAGTAACCCGAAAGGTTTTTGCTAGATCCAACCCCCCCCCCCGAGCTGACACGGTAGAAATCAGCTGTTCTGCTGGACAAGGCAGTTAACTGGTCCTAGACCGTCATGGTAAATACGAATTTGTTCTTAACTGACTTGCACTAGTTAAATAAAAGGTCAAAACCTTTTAGGGATAGGAGGCAGTATTTTCACTTTTGGATGAATAGCGTGCCCAGAGTGAACTGCCTCCTACTCTGTCCCAGATGCTAATATATGCATAGTATTATTCGTATTGGATAGAAAACACTCTGAAGTTTCTAAAACTGTTTGAATGATGTCTGTGAGTATAACATAACTCATATGGCAGGCAAAAAACTGAAAAAAATCCAACCAGGAAGTGAGAAATCTGAGGTTTGTAGTTTTTCAAAGCTTGGCCTACCGAATACAAATTGATATGTGGATGAGGTTGCACTTCCTAGGGCTTCCACTAGATGTCAACTATCTATAGAAACTGGTTTGAGGATTCTACTATAAAGGAGTGGCTCATGAGACCTATTTGAGTCAGTGGTCTGGCAGAGAGCCTTGGTCTCATGACGCGTGCTCCCGACAGAGTTACCTCTCCTTCCAGTGCTTTTCTGAAGGCATAGGAATTCTCCGGTTGGAAAATTATTGATGTTTTATGTTAAAAACATCCTAACGATTGATTCCATACATCGTTTGACATATTTCTAAAGGACTGTAACAGAACTTTTTTGAGTTTTTGTCTGGATGCAATGCTCGCGCCTGGATTACTGGGCTGAACACGCTAACAACAAGTGGCTATTTGGACATAAATGATGGAACTTTATGGAACAAATCAGTCATTTATTGTCGAACTGAGATTTCTGGCAGTGCCTTCTGATGAAGATCATCAAAGGTAAGTGAATATTTATGGTGCTGTTTCTAACTTTGTTGATTCCAAAATGGTGGATATTCCTCTGGCTGTTTTGGGTTCTGAGAGCCGTTCTCAAATTATGCTTTTTCCGTAAAGTTTTTTTAAAATCTGACACAGCGGTTGCATTAAGGAGAAGTCTATCTTTAATTCTGTGAATAACAGTTGTATCTTTTATCAATGTTTATTATGAGTATTTCTGCAAAATCACCGGATGCTTTGGAATCAAAACATTGCTGCACGTAAGGCGCCAATGTAAACTGAGATGTTTGGAAATAAATAATAATAATAATAAATATGCACATTATCAAACAAAACATACATGTATTGTGTAACATGATGTCCTATGAGTGTCATCTGATGAAGATCATCAAAGGTTAGTGACTCATTTTATCTATATTTCTGCTTTTTTGTGACTTCTATCTTTGGCTGGAAAAATGGCTGTGTTTTTTTGACTTGGCGCTGACCTAACATAATCATATGTTGTGCTTTCGCTGTAAAGCGTTTTTGAAATCGGACAAGATGGGTAGATTAACAAGATGTTTATCTTTCATTTGCTGTATTGGACTTGTTAATCTGTGAAAGTTACATATTTCAAAAAATCTATTTTTGAACTTGGCTTGCTGCCTTTTCAGCGGAATGTTGTCGAACGGAACGCTAGAAAGGTTAAGGATCCCCCATTAGTTCCTGTCAAGGCAGGAACTGCTCTTCCTGGGGTCCAGCAAAATTAAAGGCGGTTATACAAGAATACAATTTTGTGGGTCTATTCTGGACATGTAGTGGTCTGGGTGTAGCTGGTGCAGAGGAGTCAGGCGCAGGACAGCAGAGACGAGTAGCACAAATAACTTTCCGCTCCTGCGCTAGAAAGGTTAAATAACATAAATAAAAATGATACATGCCTTCCCAGTGTTATATGCTAGTTCAACAATGTATGTATACAATACCCTCCACTCTAACCACTAGGCTAAGCTGCCGCCCCTCCACTCTAACCACTAGGCTACACTAGGCTACGCTGCCGCCCCTCCACTCTAACCACTAGGCTACGCTGCCGCCCCTCCACTCTAACCACTAGGCTACCTGCCGCCCCTACACTCTAACCACTAGGCTACGCTGCCGCCCCTCCACTCTAACCACTAGGCAACCTGCCGCCCCTACACTCTAACCACTAGGCTACGCTGCCGCCCCTCCAATCTAACCACTAGGCTACCTGCCGCCCCTACACTCTAACCACTAGGCTACCTGCCACCCCTCCACTCTAACCACTAGGCTACCTGCCACCCCTCCAGTCTAACCACTAGGCTACCTGCGCCCCTCCACTCTAACCACTAGGCTACGCTGCCGCCTCGTGAATAACCGGGACAGTTGTGTCTATATCAACGACTCTATCGGAGGCCACCATATGGTGGCGCTCTTTTTTGTTTTTTGTTTTGAGGTGTTTTGACTGATGTCATGTCTATGTTAAAATGGATAAAATTCACTAGCTAGCTAACCAACGACTGTAACAATGTATTTGACAGAAAACAAGTGGTCATTGTGCAAATATATTTATGTTTTCAAGTAAACATTGGACACAAAAAAAATATAGTTTTGCATGTTGTCAACCATCTAAGCCCCGTCTGTTTTGACCCATAGTTCAGGTGGTGCTCTTTTACACAAAGGTCAAAAAAGGACCTGCAAATTTAGTTGAGGGAACCAACAGTGAGAGCTCTCCCCCTCCTCTCTCTCCCCCTCCTCTCTCTCCCCCTCCTCTCTCTCTCTCTCTATCTTTCTCTTTTTTAAACCTAATTGGTCCCATTTTGTTAAATCTTGGTTGGTGAGCGGACCCCAGACCTCACAACCATAAAGGGCAATGGGCTCTATGACTGATTCAAGTATGTTTAGCCAGATCCTAATTGGTATGTTGAAATGTATGTTCCTTTAGATGGCATAGAATGCCCTTCTTGCCTTGTCTCTTAGATCGTTCACAGCTTTGTGAAAGTTACCTGTGGCGCTGATGTTTAGGCCAAGGTATGTATAGTTTTTTGTGTGCTCTAGGGCAACGGTGTCTAGATGGAATTTGTATTTGTGGTCCTGGCGACTGGACCTTTTTTTGAACACCATTATTTTGGTCTTACTGAGATTTACTGTCAGGGCCCAGGTCTGGCAGAATCTGTGCAGTAGATCTAGGTGCTGCTGTAGGCCCTCCTTGGTTGGTGACAGAAGCACCAGATCATCGGCAAACAGCAGACATTTAACTTCAGATTCTAGGAGGGTGAGGCCGGGTGCTGCAGACTTTTCTAGTGCCCGCGCCAATTAGTTGATATATATATACATATGCTGAAGAGGGTGGGGCTTAAGCTGCATCCCTGTCTCACCCCACGGCCCTGTGTGAAGAAATGTGTGTGTTCTTTGCCAATTTTAACCACACACTTGTTGTTTGTGTACATGGATTTTATAATGTCGCATGTTTTACCCCCAACACCACTTTCCATCAGTTTGTATAGCAGACCCTCATGCCAAATTGAGTCGAAGGCTTTTTTTAAATCAACAAAGCATGAGAAGACTTTGCCTTTGTTTTGGTTTGTTTGGTTGACCATTAGGGTGTGCAGGGTGAATACATGGTCTGTTGTACGGTAATTTGGTAAAAAGCTAATTTGACATTTGCTCAGTACATTGTTTTAATTGAGGAAATGTACGAGTCTGCTGTTAATGACAATGCAGAGGATTTTCCCAAGGTTACTGTTGACGCATATTCCACGGTAGTTATTGGGGTCAAATTTGTCTCCACTTTTGTGGATTGGGGTGATCAGTCTTTGGTTCCAAATATTGGGGAAGATGACAGATGATGTTAAAGAGTTTTGGTATAGCCGATTGGAATTTATTGTCTGTATATTTTATCATTTCATTGAGGATACCATCAACACCACAGGCCTTTTTGGGTTGGAGGGTTTTTATTTTGTCCTGTAGCTCATTCAAGGTAATTGGAGAATCCAGTGGGTTCTGGTAGTCTTTAATAGTTGATTCTAAGGTTTGTATTTAATCGTGTATATGTTTTTGCTCTTTAATCCTTATTATAGAGCCTACTGCCAAGAGATGAGCTATAGGTGTACCTACCATAGGAGTAGGTAGGTCTCTCGGACTCTCCCCCTCCTCTCTCTGTCTCTCCCCCTCCTCATCTCTCTCTCTCCCCCTCTCCTCTCTTTCTCTCCCCCTCCTCGATCTCATTCTCTCCCCCTCCTTTCTTGCCCTCCTCTTTCTCTCCCCCTCCTTTCTCCCCCTCACCTCTCTCTCTCTCTCCCCCCTTTCTCCCCCTCCTCTCTCCCCCTCCTCTCTCTCTCTCTCTCCCCCTCCTCTCTCCTCTTCCTCTCTCCTCTCTCCCCCTCCTCTCTCTCTCTCCCCCCCTCCTCTCTCCTCTTCCTCTCTCCTCTCTCCTCTCTCCCCCTCCTCTCTCTCTCTCTCTCCCCCTCCTCTCTCCCTCTCCTCTCTCTCTCTCTCTCTCTCCCCCTCCTCTCTCCCCCTCCTCTCTCCTCTTCCTCTCTCCTCTCTCCTCTCTCCCCCTCCTCTCCTCTTCAGTCGAATGTTGTTGATTTGTGGTTCAGAGAAAAACAAGTTACGTAAAGCAGACGAGGAGTTCAGTTCAGACATGTAAACAAGCTACTGTGTGTGTGTGTGTGTGTGTGTGTGTGTGTATGTGTGTGTGTGTGTGTGTGTGTGTGTGTGTGTGTGTGTGTGTGTGTGTGTGTGAAAAATGACATAAAAGGATGTGCATTTAACAGTTCAGCGGTTTGCAAAGTAAACAGTCAGTCCCTATGCAATCTCACAACACACACACACACACACACACACACACACACACACTCCATCACTGGTTCATTAGCAACACCTCCTTATTGAGAGAACACAACAATTAAAGACTTCACTCACTGACAGAACTCACAGTTATGAGGGCTAACGAGCTGAGTGCTGTACACACACACACACACACACACACACACACACACACACACACACACACACACACACACAGACACACACACACACAGGCCTGCACAGCTAAGCCACAACGTTCCTGAATTTAGCAGATGAAACGAGAGAAAGAATGAAAGAGTGAGAGAAAGATAGATAGATACACAATGACAAAGTACACCACGACATCCCCTGTCCTATAGCAACATCTACACAGTCTACCACGACACCCCCTGAACTATAGCAACATCTACACAGTCTACCACGACATCCCCTATCCCATAGCAACATCTACACAGTCTACCACGACATTCCCTGTCCTATAGCAACATCTACACAATCTACCACGACATCCCCTGTCCTATAGCAACATCTACACAGTCTACCACGACATCCCCTGTCCTATAGCAACATCTACACAGTCTACCACGACACCCCCTGAACTATAGCAACATCTACACAGTCTACCACGACATCCCCTATCCCATAGCAACATCTACACAGTCTACCACGACATTCCCTGTCCTATAGCAACATCTACACAATCTACCACGACATCCCCTGTCCTGTAGCAACATCTACACAGTCTACCACGACCATGACATCCCCTGTTCTATAGCACACCTACACAGTCTACCACGACACCACCTGAACTATAGCAACATCTACACAGTCTACCACAATATCCCCTATCCTATAGCAACATCTACACAGGCTACCACGACATCCCCTTTCCTATAGCAACATCTACACAGTCTACCACGACATCCCCTGTCCTATAGCAACATCTACACAGTCTACCATGACATCCCCTGTCCTATAGCAACATCTACACAGTCTACCACGACATCCCCTGTCCTATAGCAACATCTACACAGTCTACCACGACATCCCCTGTCCTATAGCAACATCTACACAGTCTACCACGACATCCCCTGTCCTATAGCAACATCTACACAGTCTACCACGACATCCACTGTCCTATAGCAACATCTACACAGTCTACCACGTCATCCCCTGTCCTATAGCAACATCTACACAGTCTACCACGACATCCCCTGTCCTATAGCAACATCTACACAGTCTACCACGACATCCCCTGTCCTATAGCAACATCTACACAGTCTACCACGACATTCCCTGTCCTATAGCAACATCTACACAGTCTACCACGAAATCCCCTGTCCTATAGCAACATCTACACAGTCTACCACGACATTCCCTGTCCTATAGCAACATCTACACAGTCTACCACGAAATCCCCTGTCCTATAGCAACATCTACACAGTCTACCACGACATCCACTGTCCTATAGCAACATCTACACAGTCTACCATGTCATCCCCTGTCCTATAGCAACATCTACACAGTCTACCACGACATCCCCTGTCCTATAGCAACATCTACACAGTCAACCACGACATCCCCTGTCCTATAGCAACATCTACACAGTCTACCACGACATTCCCTGTCCTATAGCAACATCTACACAGTCTACCACGAAATCCCCTGTCCTATAGCAACATCTACACAGTCTACCACGACATTCCCTGTCCTATAGCAACATCTACACAGTCTACCACGAAATCCCCTGTCCTATAGCAACATCTACACAGTCTACCACGACATTCCCTGTCCTATAGCAACATCTACACAGTCTACCACAACATCCCCTGTCCTATAGCAACATCTACACAGTCTACCACGACACTCCCTGTCCTATAGCAACATCTACTCAGAAAACCACGACATCCCCTGTCCTATAGCAACATCTACTCAGAAAACCACGACATCCCCTGTCCTATAGCAACATCTACACAAAAAACCACAACATCCCCTGTCCTACAGCAACATCTACACAGTCTACCACGACATCCCCGGAACTATAGCAACATCTACACAGTCTACCACAACATCCCCTGTCCTATAGCAACATCTACAAAGTCTACTACGACATCCCCTGTACTATAGCAACATCTAACAGAAAACCACGACATTCCCTGTCCTATAGCAACATCTACACAGAAAACCACGACATCCCCTGTCCTATAGCAACATCTACACAGAAAACCATGACATCCCCTGTCCTGTAGCAACATCTACACAGAAAACCACGACATCCCCTGTCCTATAGCAACATCTACTCAGAAAACCACGACATCCCCTGTCCTATAGCAACATCTACACAGAAAACCACGACATCCCCTGTCCCATAGCAACATCTACACAGTCTACCACGACATCCCCTGTCCTATAGCAACATCTACACAGAAAACCACGACATCCCCTGTCCTATAGCAACATCTACACAGTCTACCACGTCATCCCCTGTCCTATAGCAACATCTACACAGTCTACCACGACATCCCCTGTCCCATAGCAACATCTACACAGTCTACCACGACATCCCCTGTCCCATAGCAACATCTACACAGTCTACCACGACATCCCCTGTCCCATAGCAACATCTACACAGTCTACCACGACATCCCCTGTCCCATAGCAACATCTACACAGTCTACCACGACATCCCCTGTCCTATAGCACATCCACACAGCCTACCACGACATCCCCTGTCCTATAGCGCATCTACACAGTCTACCACGACATCCCCTGTCCTATAGCACATCTACACAGTCTACCACGACATCCCCTATCCAATAGCACATCCAGTCCCTTAAAGTGGCAGCCACACATTTTTTTTTCTGTGACTTAGTGATTGTGCTTGATTGAACTCGTAACAACTTTTTATTCATGAAATTTTCTGGGCATTTCTTATTATAAAAATAGTCAAATATATGAAATGTTCTCCTATCTATCTGTTATCATTTTCTTTTGAAGAAGTATAATTTTCCCCAGGAACAGCTGGTGCTCTCATGCATGGCTTCAAATCAAATCCAATCAACTGTTATTTGTCACATGTGCTGAATACAACATGTGGTGTACCTGACAGTGAAATGTAACTTACATTAAGGTTACTGACAAGCTCTTAATTAACCAACAATGCAGTTTTAAGAAAATCCCCCCCCCCCCCCC
>NC_048593.1:44477616-44490116 GCF_013265735.2 Oncorhynchus mykiss
CTCTGATAAATCCGACATACACCAGGCATTCGATCTACCTACCATCATCTTTTGACGGGAGAATGATTATCTACAGTAGTACTGAAGAAATCTTCAAAAAATGGTTGAAAGCTAAAAATATGGTTCAGGGATGAACTGAATTACAAATCAAGGTCACTAACATAAAGACCCTGTAATAAAAAAAAGCTTCACTGAAGTTTTTACAGTTATTTTAGATTAGATTTATGAATTCTCACATCTCTGACACAAACAACTGGGCAATGATCACTAATGATTTTGGGCAATGACACCTGTAGAATCAAACGTATCTGGTGTATAAAATAAGATCAATCCGACTTGGCAATGATCCTGTCTGCTCTGAACACAATAAAACCCTCAATATTAATATCCGGAACGTCCCCAGAGATCCAAGATTTAGTCAATACCAGAATGCCCGGATTCATCTGCATAGCCCAGATCTTAATGTAACCCAGATTAGGAAGTGAACTCCTCGTGTTCAGATGCATCAACCCAAGGCCTTTACGGTTTTTTAAAAAGTCACACAGAGTCTCCAACTCAAACAAGCTCAAGTTCAATAGGCATTTGCAGGCCCTGTCTGATGGTTGATATTGAGTTAAAGCTTGGTCTCAAATGTGTCTTCTAAATGGACAATGACCCCAAGCATACTTCCAAAGTTGTGGCAAAATGGCTTAAGGACAACAAAGTCAAGGTATTGGAGTGGCCATCACAAAGCCCTGACCTCAATCCTATAGAACATTTGTGGGCAGAAGTGAAAAAGTGTGTGCGAGCAAGGAGGCCTACAAACCTGACTCCGTTACACCAGCTCTGTCAGGAGGAATGGGCCAAAATTCACCCAACTTATTGTGGGAAGCTTGTGGAAGGCTACCCAAAACATTTGACCCAAGTTAAACAATTTAAAGGCCATGCTACCAAATACTAATTGAGTGTATGTAAACTTCTGACCCACTGGGAATGTGATGAAAGAAATAAAAGCTGAAATAAATAATTCTCTCTACTATTATTCTGCCATTTCACATTCTTAAAATAAAGTGGTGATCCTAACTGACCTAAGACATGGGATTTTTTTACGAGGATTAAATTGTGAATTAAATTGTGAAAAGCTGAGTTTAAATGTATTTGGCTAAGGTGTCTGTAAACTTCCCACTTCAACTGTAGATGGTATAGACTATGTAGACTATCAGATGATATAGAACTGCACCATTAGGTCTATCCCTTTAAGTAATAGAGGAAAGAGTAGAAATTGGAATGACTTTCAGCAATATAGGGCCTGAGGCTTCAGCCAATGTCAATATGGTGAACTCTGAGAGTAACCAATGATGGAATGTTATAAACTGACTTACATGGGCTATCGTGCAACAGCCCAAAGCCCTTCTATGTGATTTGAAAACCTTAAGTGTGAATATCGAATTCACATTTTTAAAAAAATAGACGCACTGGCTGAGCAGACCACACTGGGCTTCTCTTTTGAGCCAACAATTGCACATCTAAAAGTGGAGTTCAAACGAATGGGTACAAGATTACAACTGACAAACACCCCTGGGAAGTACAGCCAACAGTACGACGACCACGCTTAGAGAGGATGGGAGGTATTACCCGAGCGGGGCTGTCTATCTCTGAGTCAATATAACTTATTAGTAGTATATGGAAGTGGGGTTTAAGGCAAAAGACAAACGCCATATTCATTCTACCTGCTACTATCCTCAAGTACCTAGTGGGTTGTGGCTAGGATTGTTTTCTTTATTCTTCCCCAGGATACACCAGTGGCTCTAAGACCTGCTTCGTCTCCATACCTCTTCCTGTTCATACTCTGAATAAAAATACCTTCTGTTCTCCTCTCCTCTATCCCCCCCTTCTCTCGTTACTAATTATGTGTGTGTGTGTGTGTGTGTGTGTGTTATATTTCTTAGCGAAAGCTCTAGGCTATGTTAGAGACACACAACAAAACAGCTGAAGGCTGCATGAGAAAGGATTCACGAAAGACAACAAAAAATGTCCACATCTTTTCGATTTGTCCACTTGTAGTGAACCACAAGGTCCAGCATTCATAGCGAATGTCTGATACTGCCCCAGAAGGTAGAAGGGGCGTACCTACCTACTTGGACTTGAGCTCTGAAGGAATAACACACAGAGTAGCTAGCTAGCTAGCTTTACAGCCAGAAGATTATTACATGTGTTTTCAGTCTGAACTTATGGTTTAACCGACGCCAGATGAGAAGTGATGTGATAACGTTACAGTTGTACTTTTCTCTTCAAAACAAAACCTCCGATCAAACAACAACATCATCTCAGGAGAAGAGCTGGATTAGAGGTAACCTAGCCTAGCTAGCTATCTTTGAAAGCCATTAGCTAAATCATATATATTTTGGATACAGTGCCCAACAATTTAGCATGCTCTGTCACTACTAGACTGGTAGTTAGCTAATGTCAGCTAATTATAGTAGCCGGTAGCCATCTATTCCACTGACTCATCTGGAAAACATTCTGTTTCTAAAAATATAATTGCCAAGTTATTGTTAGCTCACTCAATCTCTGTTTGTGTGTTCGTAGCAATGATGAATGTGTATCAATCGTCTCATGGTTTGTTGGCTAGCGATCTTGCTGCCGAGTAAAGCTAGCTAGCTGGCTAACAGCCAGCTGACCATATTTCTGTTGAGATGTCCTTGGTATGTAAACTAGCCAGCTCTATCCAAATAGAGATGAATAAAATGGGGTTAGCATTCCTCTGAAGGAGTGCTGTCTCAGCCTCCAGTATTTATGCTGCAATAGTTTATGTGTCGGGGGGCTAGGGTCAGTTTGTTATATCTGGAGTACTTCTCTTGTCCTATTCGGTGTCCTGTGTGAATTTAAGTGTGCTCTCTCTAATTCTCTCTTTCTCTCTTTCTTTCTCTCTCTCGGAGGACCTGAGTCCTAGGACCATGCCTCAGGACTACCTGACATGATGACTCCTTGCTGTCCCCAGTCCACCTGGCTGTGCTGCTGCTCCAGTTTCAACTGTTCTGCCTTATTATTATTCGACCATGCTGGTCATTTATGAACATTTGAACATCTTGGCCATGTTCTGTTATAATCTCCACCCGTCACAGCCAGAAGAGGACTGGCCACCCCACATAGCCTGGTTCCTCTCTAGGTTTCTTCCTAGGTTTTGGCCTTTCTAGGGAGTTTTTCCTAGCCACCGTGCATCTACACCTGCATTGCTTGCTGTTTGGGGTTTTAGGCTGGGTTTCTGTACAGCACTTTGAGATATCAGCTGATGTACGAAGGGCTATATAAATACATTTGATTTGATGGTAACTTGGCAGAATCTTTACAAACTGAAGGCTCCACATGAATTTGAGTAACGTTTGTTTGTGTTTGTGTTTGTGTTTGTGTTATGGGTTTCACAGGTTGTTAGAGGTAGCCTGAGAACAAGACAGTGTATGTTTCAGATGCTGTTATCATGTTAATTAGTCTACCCTTAAAAAAATATAACTTTTTTTTTTGTCAAATTCAGGTTACCTTGAGACCTTCCACAGTGCCCTGCTGAAATATACCCAAAGTATATACACAAAGAGGTTGCATTTTGGACCCACAGGCATGAGAGAGGCATCATTATCCCTAAACAAATACACTACCCTGTCTTTAGGCACTTGACCCATTTACCAACAATGTGTGTTGCCTAATGATCCAATCACCAAATGAGTCTAAAACGTTGGCACCACAATCATGTCTTTTCCAGGAGACGTGAAGTACAAGAACATTCTGGAAAAGTCCAAACAGTGGGTGGTTAAGAAGGTCTATGAACCCTATGAACTTCCTGTACTCACCACTTCAGGTACTCAACACGTCCTGTACCCACCACTTCCTGTACTCACTCACCACTTCCTGTACTCACCACTTCCTGTACTCACCACTTCCTGTACTCAGTCCTGTCCGTAGACAACAGACAGGACATTCGCTACAAGCACACAGTCTCCTCTTCCACCAACCCACCCAGCAAGTGAGTTTCCAGTGACATAAGCTACCGCTGACATTCCCCTAGTTACAATACAACCTTCTCCCTCATATTGCCTGCAGCTGTGTTGCCATTGGAGTTACTCTGCTCTACGACATCTTAGCGGTCTAAGGCACTCCTTCGCAGTGCTTGAGGTGTCACTACAGACACGGGTTCGTTCCCAGGCTATGTCACAACCTGCTGTGACCGGGAGACCCATGAGGCGGGGGACAATTGTCCCCAGCGTCGACCGTGTTAGGCCAGCCGAGCAGAGATGTCCTTGTCCCATCGCGACTCCTTGTGGCGGGGCCGGGTGCCTCTAAGCTGATTTCGGTCGCCAGCTGGACGCTGTTTCTTCCGACACATTGGTGCGGCTGGCTTCAAGGTTATGCGAACATTGTGTCAAGAGGCAGGGTTGTGTTTCGGTGGACACACGCCTCTCCCGAGTCCGTACGGGAGTTGCACCGATGGGACAAGACTGTAACTACCAATTGGGGAGAAAAAGGGGTAAAAATATATATTTTTAAATAAACACGCTAAACTAGCATGTCTATTCACATCACACAGTCACACCTTAGTTTGGTGTCACTCCATTACCCTGTCAAAACTAACCTGAATGCCTACTGATCCTGCCTGTATATATGTAAACAACAACAACATGATATAGATGTTTGTACAGAGAAATGTTTCACTTTGAACAACTGCTGTTTTTACAAAATGTTTTGATTCATTGTCTGATTCACAGAACTAACCGTCTAATGACTTTCCTACAACGGAAGGAACTAACCGTCTAATGGCTTTCCTACTACGGAAGGGACCACTACAGTACCAGAATCCTACAGGATATTAACTAGTTCCTACAGGATATTAACTAGTTCCCTACTACGGATGGAGCCACTACAGTACCAGAATCCTACAGGATATTAACTAGTTCCTACATGATATTAACTAGTTCCCTACTACGGATGGAGCCACTACAGTACCAGAATCCTACAGGATATTAACTAGTTCCTACAGGATATTAACTAGTTCCCTACTACGGAAGGAACCACTACAGTACCAGAATCCTACAGGATATTAACTAGTTCCTACAGGATATTAACTAGTTCCCTACTACGGATGGAGCCACTACAGTACCAGAATCCTACAGGATATTAACTAGTTCCTACAGGATATTAACTAGTTCCCTACTACGGAAGGAACCACTACAGTACCAGAATCCTACAGGATATTAACTAGTTCCTACAGGATATTAACTAGTTCCCTACTACGGAAGGAACCACTACAGTACCAGAATCCTACAGGATATTAACTAGTTCCTACAGGATATTAACTAGTTCCCTACTACGGAAGGAACCACTACAGTACCAGAATCCTACAGGATATTAACTAGTTCCTACAGGATATTAACTAGTTCCCTACTACGGAAGGAACCACTACAGTAACAGAATCATACAGGATATTAACTAATTCCTACAGGATATTAACTAGTTCCTACAGGATATTAACTAGTTTCTACAGGATATTAACTAGTTCCTACAGGATATTAACTAGTTCCTAAAGGATATTAACTAGTTTCCTACTACGGATGGAACCACTACGGTACCAGAATCCTACAGGATATTAACTAGTTCCTACAGGATATTAACTAGTTCCTACAGGATATTAACTAGTTCCTACAGGATATTAACTAGTTCCATACTACGGATGGAGCCACTACAGTACCAGAATCCTACAGGATATTAACTAGTTCCTACAGGATATTAACTAGCTCCTACAGGATATTAACTAGTTCCTACAGGATATTAACTAGTTCCTACAGGATATTAACTAGATCCTACAGGATATTAACTAGTTCCTACAGGATATTAACTAGTTCCCTACTACGGATGGAGCCACTACAGTACCAGAATCCTACAGGATATTAACTAATTCCTACAGGATATTAACTAGTTCCCTACTACGGATGGAGCCACTACAGTACCAGAATCCTACAGGATATTAACTAGTTCCTACAGGATATTAACTAGTTCCCTACTACGGCTGTAGCAACTAAAGTACCAGAATCCTACAGGATATTAACTAGTTCCCTACTACGGCTGTAGCAACTAAAGTACCAGAATCCCACAGGATATTAACTAGTTCCTACAGATTATTAACTAGTTCCCTACTACGGATGGAGCCACTACAGTACCAGAATCCTACAGGATATTAACTAGTTCCTACAGAATATTAACTAGTTCCCTACTACGGATGGAGCCACTACAGTACCAGAATCCTACAGGATATTAACTAGTTCCTACAGGATATTAACTAGTTCCCTACTACGGATGGAGCCACTACAGTACCAGAATCCTACAAGATTTTAACTAGTTCCTATAGGATATTAACTAGTTCCCTACTACGGATGTAGCCACTACAGTACCAGAATCCTACAGGATATTAACTAGTTCCTACAGGATATTAACTAGTTCCCTACTACGGATGTAGCCACTACAGTACCAGAATCCTACAGGATATTAACTAGTTCCTACAGGATATTAACTAGTTCCCTACTACGGATGTAGCCACTAAAGTACCAGAATCCTACAGGATATTTTCTCCTTCATTCCACAGGTTACATACTTCTAGTTCTTCCTGGATTGGCATAGTTATCCTAGTCGAGAACTGGGATTATTAAACTAAACCAGACAGAACTAAAAGTTTGCAATTTACAGCTAAAAGTATTGTACTGGGTTCCTGGGATTTTTAAATAAAAGGGACACCAGGAACTAGTTCTGCCTGGCGCAGGCTTGTGCTGTTGAATCACCATAAAATAAATGTGGATCTATTCTATCCATCTTTGAAAGTTGTCTGCCTTTGTGGATTCACAGAATATATGCATATAAACCATACATGGCTCTGTAATAGCAAACAGTTGCTAGATATTCAAAGAACGCTTACTTGTCAAAATCTAAAATACAGGAGAAGAGTCTACAATATTTAATGCTAACTGTGAAACAGAACTGAGTATTCAACAAGAATATGGTAAAAAAAAGAGAGAAATACAGTATGAACAGTGTAGTACCTTTCAATGTGTTTGAGTGTGTCTCAGGTGTAGTGAAGTGCAGAAAACTGGTGCAGATGATGGGAGAGGTGTTCTTGGAGAAATGGCCAATCACAAAGACACATATAGTATGACCGGTTGATCAGGAAATGATGGGAGGAGTCAGGATCAAAAGGGCCATTCAGCTCCTCTTGAATCATCTACTCCTTGAAAATCCTGTCCAATCAATCTGGAGAGGGATACAGTTCTGCTCAAATGACACGGGAATGATGTCCTCTTTGTCTACAACCCACATGGTATTGACTCCCTGCCATCCAGGACCTCTGACCTCTATACCAGGCGGTGTCAGAGGAAGGCCCTAAAAATTGTCAAAGACTCCAGCCTCCCCAATCATAGACTGATCTCTCTACTACCGCATGGCAAGCGATACCGGAGCGCCAAGTCTAGGACAAAAAGGCTTCTAAACAGCTTCTACCCCCAAGCCATAAGACTGCTGAACAGCCAATCGAATGGCCACATGAACTCTTTGCATTGAACCCCCCTCCCCCTTTTTTTACACTGCTGCTGTTTATTATCTATGTCATTTTAACGCTACCTAGATATAGGTCCTGGATGGCAGGAAGCTTTGCCCCAGCGATTTAATGGGCCGTACGCAATACCCTCCGTAGCGCCTTGAGGTTGGATGCCGAGCAGTTGCCATACCAAGAGGTGATGAAATCAGTCAGGATGCTCTCGATGGTGCAGCTATAAAAATGTGTGAGGATCTGAGGACTCAGGACAAATCTTTTTAGTCTCCTGAGGGGGATGAGGCGTTGTCGTGCCCTCTTCACGACTGTCTTGGTGTGCTTGGACCATGTTAGTTTGTTGGTGATGTGGACACCAAGGAACTTGAAGCTCTCAACCTGCTCCACTACAGCCCCGTTGACGAGAATGGGGGCGTCCTCCTTTTTCCTGTAGTCCATGATCATCTCCGTTGTCTTGATCAAGTTGAGGGAGAGGTTGTTGTCCTGGCACCACACGGCCAAGTCTCTGACCTCCTCCCTATAGGCTGTCTCGTCCTTGTCGGTGATCAGGCCTACCACTGTCTTGTCATCGGCAAGCATAATGACGATGTTGGAGTATTGGAGTAATGGTGTTGGAGTCGTGCCTGGCCCGTGCAGTCATGAGTGAACAGGGAGTACAGCAGGGGACTGAGCACGCACCCCTGAGGGGCCCCTATGTTGAGATCAGCGTGGCGGATGTGTTGTTACCTACCCTTACCACCTAGGGGCGGCCCGTCAGGAAGTCCAGGATCCAGTTGCAGAGGGAGGTGTTTAGTCCCAGGATCCTTAGCTTATTGATGAGTTTTGAGGACAATATGGTGTTGAACACTGAGCTGTAGTCAATGAACAGCATTCTCACATAGGTGTTCCTTTTGTCCAGGTGGGAAAGGGCAGTGTGGAGTGTAATAGAGATTGCATCATCTGTGGATCTGTTGGTGCGGTATGCAAATTGGAGTGGGTCTATGGTTTCCGACATGATGGTTTTGATGTGAGCCATGACCAGCCTTTCAAAGCACTTCATGGCTCCAGACGTGAGTGCTACGGGTCGGTAGTCATTTAGGCAGGTTACCTTAGTGTTCTTGGGCACAGGGACTATGGTGATCTTGAAACATGTTGGTATTACAGACTCGGAAAGGGAGAGGTTGAAAATGTCAGTGAAGACACATGCCAGTTGGTCAGTGCATGCTCGGAGTACACATCCTGGTAATCCGTCTGGCCTAGTGAATGTTGACCTGTTTAAAGGTATTACTCACATCGGCTGCAGAGAGCGTGATCACACAGTCTTCGGGAACAGCTGATGCTCTCATGCATGTTTCAGTGTTATTTGCCTTGAAGCGAGCTTAGAAGTAGTTTAGCTCGTCTGGTAGGCTTGTGTAACTGGGCAGTTCTCCGTTTTGCTTCCCTTTGTAGTCTGTAATGGTTTGCAAGCCCTGCCACATCCGACGAGCGTCAGAGCCGGTGTAGTACGATTTGATCTTAGTCCCGTATTGATGCTTTGTCTGGTTGATGGTTTGTCGGAGGGCACAGCAGGATTTCTTATAAGCTTCCGGGTTAGAGTTCCGATCCTTGAAAGCGGCAGCTCTATCCTATCCTTTAGCTCAGTGCGGATGTTGCCTGTAATCCATGGCTTCTGGTTGGGGTATGTACGTACAGTCACTGTGGGGACGATGTCATCAATGCACTTATTGATGAAGCTAGTGACTGATTTGGTCAGTAACAAAATATGGAAAAAGTCAAGGGGTCTGAATACTTCACGACTGCACTGTATTCCAGTCTGTGCTAACAAAACAGTCCTGTCATGACCCCATTACGTACGCATTCACAAACATGCTGTAGTACAGCATATCTCCTGTCTCCTCCTCCTCCTCCTCTCATGTACTCTCATCTCTCTCCTACTTCTCTTCTCTTCTCTCCTCTCATCTCCCTCCTCTACTCTCCTCTCTCTCCTCTTCTCCTGTCCTCCCCTCTCCTCTCCTCCTCTCGTCTCGTCTCCTCTCCTCTCTTTCACCAGTGCTAAGCCTGGAAGGGGAAGGATGGAGGGGGGAGGAAGGAATGGAGGGATAGTGAGGAGGATGGAGGAAGGGAAGAGAAGGAGAGATAAGAGGAGAGGAGAGGAGAGGAGAGGAGAGGAGAGGAGAGGAGAGGAGAGGAGAGGAGAGGAGGAAACTGTCTTTGTTGCAGAAAAATAACCAGTATAGTTTCTGTGGGCCACACACCCACTCACTGCTTTAACCACCGGTGATACAGGCAACCACTGACTGAAGCCTTAATCCTGTTATATAGCCGTGACGGGAAACAGACGGACAGACAGACAGACAGACAGACAGACAGACAGACAGACAGACAGACACGTGCACAACACACACACGTACACACACACATATACACACACACACGCACACGTACACACACATACGTACACACACAAACACACACATACATACACACACACATACACACACACGTACACACACACGTACACACACATACACACACGTACACACACAAACACACACATACATACACACACACACATACACACACACATATACACACATACACAGCGAAACACACAGCGACACACACCCACACACAGACACACAGCGACACACACCCACCCACGTGCACAACACACACACACACGTACACACACACACACATACACACACACACACACAGACACACACACGTGCACAACACACACACACAGCCTTGATGTGATAGTTGAGAGACAAATCAGAGAAGACAGAGATACCCACAGACTACCTCTGAAACACTAAATATATATATATAGTCCTAACTGGGAGATGACAAAGTGAAAACAGATTTTTAGACATTGTTGCAAATGTGTTAAAAATTGAAAACAGAAATAGCTTATTTACATAATTATTCAGACCCTTTACAATGAGACTAGAAATTGAGCTCAGGTGCATCTTGTTTCCATTGATCGTCCTTGAGACGTTTCTACAATTTAATTGGAGTTCATCTGTGGGAAATCCAATTGATTGGACATGATTTAGAAAGGCACACACCTGTCTGTCTATATGAGGTCCCACAGTTGACTGTGCATGTCAGAGCAAAAACCAATCCATGAGGTCGGAGGAATTGTCCGTAGGATTGTGTCGAGGCACAAATCTGGGAAGGGTACCAAAAAATGTCTGATGCATTGAAGGTCCCCAAGAACAGTGGCCTCCATCATTCTTAAATGGAAGAAGTTTGGAACCACCAAGACTCTTCCTAGAGCTGGCTGCCCGGCCACACTGAGCAATCGGAGAAGGGCCTTGGTCAGGGAGGTGATCAAGAACCTGATGGTCACTCTGACAGAGCTCCAGAGTTCCTCTGTGGAGTTGGGAGAACCTTCCAGAAGGACAACCAGAGGGACCTGTGCAGTGACGCTCCCCATCCAAACCTGACAGAGCTTGAGAGGATCTGCAGAGAAGAATGGGAGAAACTCCCCAAATACAGGTGTGCCAAGCATGTAGCATCATACCCGAGAAGACTCGAGGCTGTGATCACTGCCAACGGTGATTCAACAAAGTACTGAGGAAATGGTCTGAATACTTATGTACATATGATATTAAAGTTTTTTATGTTTCATAAACATGCTAAAAAAATTAAAAATATATTGTTTTTGCTTTGTCATTATGGGGTATTGTGATGTCATTATGGGGTATTGTGATGTCATTATGGGGTATTGTGATGTCACACAGAGTGCTTCTTGGTAATCAGGGTCACACAGAGGGATTCTGGGTAACCAGGGTCACACAGAGTGATTCTGGGTAATCAGGGTCACACAGAGTGATTATGGGTAATCAGGGTCACACAGAGTGATTATGGGTTATCAGGGTCACACAGAGTGATTATGGGTAAACAGGGTCACACAGAGTGATTATGGGTAAACAGGGTCACACAGAGTGATTCTGGGTAATCAGGGTCACACAGAGGGATTCTGGGTAATCAGGGTGACACAGAGTGATTCTGGGTAATCAGGGTCACACAGAGGGATTCTGGGTAATCTTCAACTAAATTCACTTTGAAACCAAAATATCCACCTCACTGGGTTATGGGCTGAAACAACAACAAGACAGGTTGTACCAGGTCAGATACAGAGTTGACATGTATTCAGTTTTCATCTCAATATTACACTTTATTGACATCACAGAAGACTGAAATAGTAACAAAGCTGGATTGACTATGGAAACACGGGATTGGCTGAAACGTGTGTTACCTCATCATCTCAGAGAATCCTATTGCGGTCTAACAAAAATTTGCCAAGTTAACAGGTCTGTGATAATTGATCAGTAGTAGTTGGGTTCAGTGGTTGTGTTACTGTAACTCAAGTGATAGATGTAATCCACTCTGTGTGTGTGTGCGTGTGCGTGCACGTGTGTGTGTGTGCGTATGTGTGTGTGTGTGTGTGTGTGTGTGTGTGTGTGTGTGTGTGTGTGTGTGTGTGTGTTTGGATTTTCAACGTTTTTTTTTCTTCTTCTCATAATGTTGATTTAATTTTGAAATGATGAAGATGAAGAATATGGAAAACCTTCATCAGGTCGACTTGGACTTTTGAGTGCAGGAGACGATCAGACGATCAGAGTTATTCTGCTGTTTTCATTCATCTTTCTGGAAATAACTGAAATAACACACACACATAGCAACACACACACACACACACACACACACACACACACACACACACACACACAAAATGCCTCAAAAATTGCTGCAAGTGAGACACATTCATTTTCTCTGTTTTCTAGGAGGAGAAGAATGAAGCCAGTTGGAAACAGAAAATGAATGGAGAGAAAGTGACCAACTACTCACAATGAATTACAATTACCTGACATGGCTCTCTAGGAAGAAGGAGAGAGAGGAGAGAGAGACAAACACACAGAGAGAGAACAGAGAGAGAGAGAACAGAGAG
>NC_048593.1:44495116-44505116 GCF_013265735.2 Oncorhynchus mykiss
CCCTACAACATGAAGTCCTGCCCAACTCCCTACAGCCTGACGTCCTGCCCAACTCCCTACAGCCTGACGTCCTGCCCAACTCCCTACAGCATGACGTTCTGCTCAACCCCCTACAGCCTGACGTCCTGCCCAACCCCCTACAGCCTGACGTCCTGCCCAACCCCCTACAGCCTGACGTCCTGCCCAACCCCCTACAGCCTGACGTCCTGCCCAACCCCCTACAGCATGACGTCCTGCCCAACCCCCTACAGCCTGACGTCCTGCCCAACCCCCTACAGCCTGACGTCCTGCCAAACCCCCTACAGCCTGACGTCCTGCCCAACTCTCTACAGCCTGACGTTCTGCCCAACTCTCTACAGCCTGACGTCCTGCCCAACTCCCTACAGCCTGACGTCCTGCCCAACTCCCTACAGCCTGACGTTCTGCCCAACTCCCTACAGCCTGACGTCCTGCCCAACCCCCTACAGCCTGACGTCCTGCCCAACCCCCTACAGCCTGACGTCCTGCCCAACCCCCTACAGCCTGACGTTCTACCCAACCCCCTTCAGCCTGACGTTCTGCCCAACCCCCTACAGCCTGACGTTCTGCCCAACCCCCTACAGCCTGACGTTCTGCTCAACCCCCTACAGCCTGACGTTCTGCCCAACCCCCTACAGCACGACGTCCTGCCCAACCCCCTACAGCATGACGTTCTGCCCAACCCCCTACAGCCTGACGTCCTGCCCAACCCCCTACAGCCTGACGTCCTGCCCAACTCCCTACAGCATGACGACCTGCCAAACTCCCTACAGCCTGACGTCCTGCCCAACTCCCTACAGCATGACGTCCTGCCCAACCCCCTACAGCCTGACGTCCTGCCCAACCCCCTACAGCCTGACGTCCTGCCCAACTCCCTACAGCATGACGTCCTGCCCAACCCCCTACAGCATGACGTCCTGCCCAACTCCCTACAGCATGACGTCCTGCCCAACTCCCTACAGCATGACGTCCTGCCCAACCCCCAACAGCCTGACGTCCTGCCCAACTCCCTACAGCATGACGTCCTGCCCAACTCCCTACAGCATGACGTCCTGCCCAACCCCCTACAGCCTGACCTCCTGCCCAACTCCCTACAGCATGACGTCCTGCCCAACTCCCTACAGCCTGACGTCCTGCCCAACTCCCTACAGCCTGACGTCCTGCCCAACCCCCTACAGCCTGACGTTCTGCCCAACCCCCTACAGCCTGACGTTCTGCCCAACTCCCTACAGCATGACGTCCTGCCCAACCCCCTACAGCCTGACGTTCTGCCCAACCCCCTACAGCCTGACGTCCTGCCCAACTCCCTACAGCCTGACGTCCTGCCCAACCCCCTACAGCCTGACGTCCTGCCCAACCCCCTACAGCCTGACGTTCTGCCCAACTCCCTACAGCATGACGTCCTGCCCAACCCCCTACAGCCTGACGTTCTTCCAAACTCCCTACAGCATGACGTCCTGCCCAACTCCCTACAGCATGACGTCCTGCCCAACCCCCTACAGCCTGACGTTCTGCCCAACTCCCTACAGCCTGATGTTCTGCCCAACTCCCCACAGCCTGACATCCTGCCCAACCCCCTACAGCCTGACGTTCTGCCCAGCTCCCTACAGCCTGACGTTCTGCCCAACTCCCTACAGCCTGACGTTCTGCCCAACTCCCTACAGCCTGACGTTCTGCCCAACTCCCTACAGCCTGACGTTCTGCCCAACCCCCTACAGCATGACGTCCTGCCCAACCCACTACAGCCTGACGTCCTGCCCAACCCCCTACAGCCTGACGTCCTGCCCAACCCCCTACAGCCTGACGTCCTGCCAAACCCCCTACAGCCTGACGTCCTGCCCACCTCTCTACAGCCTGACGTTCTGCCCAACTTCCTACAGCCTGACGTCCAACCCAACTCCCTACAGCCTGACGTCCTGCCCAACTCCCTACAGCCTGACGTTCTGCCCAACTCCCTACAGCCTGACGTTCTACTCAACCCCCTACAGCCTGACGTTCTACTCAACCCCCTACAGCCTGACGTTCTGGCCAACCCCCTACAGCCTGACGTTCTGCCCAACCCCCTACAGCCTGACGTTCTGCCCAACCCCCTACAGCCTGACGTTCTGCCCAACCCCCTACAGCCTGACGTCCTGCCCAACCCCCTACAGCATGACGTTCTGCCCAACCCCCTACAGCCTGACGTTCTGCCCAACCCCCTACAGCCTGACGTTCTGCCCAACCCCCTACAGCCTGACGTCCTGCCCAACCCCCTACAGCACGACGTCCTGCCCAACCCCCTACAGCATGACGACCTGCCCAACTCCCTACAGCCTGACGTCCTGCCCAACCCCCTACAGCCTGACGTCCTGCCCAACCCCCTACAGCCTGACGTCCTGCCCAACTCCCTACAGCCTGACGACCTGCCCAACTCCCTACAGCCTGACGTCCTGCCCAACTCCCTACAGCATGACGTCCTGCCCAACCCCCTACAGCCTGACGTCCTGCCCAACCCCCTACAGCCTGACGTCCTGCCCAACTCCCTACAGCATGACGTCCTGCCCAACCCCCTACAGCATGACGTCCTGCCCAACTCCCTACAGCATGACGTCCTGCCCAACTCCCTACAGCATGACGTCCTGCCCAACCCCCAACAGCCTGACGTCCTGCCCAACTCCCTACAGCATGACGTCCTGCCCAACTCCCTACAGCATGACGTCCTGCCCAACCCCCTACAGCCTTACCTCCTGCCGAACTCCGTACAGCATGACGTCCTGCCCAACCCCCTACAGCATGACGTCCTGCCCAACTCCCTACAGCATGAGGTCCTGCCCAACTCCCTACAGCATGACGTCCTGCCCAACCCCCTACAGCCTGACGTCCTGCCCAACTCCCTACAGCCTGACGTGCTGCCCAACCCCCTACAGCATGACGTCCTGCCCAACTCCCTACAGCCTGACGTCCTGCCCAACTCCCTACAGCCTGACGTCCTGCCCAACTCCCTACAGCATGACGTTCTGCTCAACCCCCTACAGCCTGACGTCCTGCCAACCCCCTACAGCCTGACGTCCTGCCCAACCCCCTACAGCCTGACGTCCTGCCCAACCCCCTACAGCCTGACGTCCTATCCAACACCCTACAGCCTGACGTCCTGCCCAACCCCCTACAGCCTGACGTTCTGCCCAACCCCCTACAGCCTGAAATCCTGCCAAACCCCCTACAGCCTGACGTCCTGCCCACCTCTCTACAGCCTGACGTTCTGCCCAACTCCCTACAGCCTGACGTCCAACCCAACTCCCTACAGCCTGACGTCCTGCCCAACTCCCTACAGCCTGACGTCCTGCCCAACCCCCTACAGCCTGACGTCCTGCCCAACCCCCTACAGCCTGACGTTCTGCCCAACTCCCTACAGCATGACGTCCTGCCCAACCCCCTACAGCCTGACGTTCTTCCAAACTCCCTACAGCATGACGTCCTGCCCAACTCCCTACAGCATGACGTCCTGCCCAACCCCCTACAGCCTGACGTTCTGCCCAACTCCCTACAGCCTGATGTTCTGCCCAACTCCCCACAGCCTGACATCCTGCCCAACCCCCTACAGCCTGACGTTCTGCCCAGCTCCCTACAGCCTGACGTTCTGCCCAACTCCCTACAGCCTGACGTTCTGCCCAACTCCCTACAGCCTGACGTTCTGCCCAACTCCCTACAGCCTGACGTTCTGCCCAACCCCCTACAGCATGACGTCCTGCCCAACCCACTACAGCCTGACGTCCTGCCCAACCCCCTACAGCCTGACGTCCTGCCCAACCCCCAACAGCCTGACGTCCTGCCAAACCCCCTACAGCCTGACGTCCTGCCCACCTCTCTACAGCCTGACGTTCTGCCCAACTTCCTACAGCCTGACGTCCAACCCAACTCCCTACAGCCTGACGTCCTGCCCAACTCCCTACAGCCTGACGTTCTGCCCAACTCCCTACAGCCTGACGTTCTACTCAACCCCCTACAGCCTGACGTTCTACTCAACCCCCTACAGCCTGACGTTCTGGCCAACCCCCTACAGCCTGACGTTCTGCCCAACCCCCTACAGCCTGACGTTCTGCCCAACCCCCTACAGCCTGACGTTCTGCCCAACCCCCTACAGCCTGACGTCCTGCCCAACCCCCTACAGCATGACGTTCTGCCCAACCCCCTACAGCCTGACGTTCTGCCCAACCCCCTACAGCCTGACGTTCTGCCCAACCCCCTACAGCCTGACGTCCTGCCCAACCCCCTACAGCACGACGTCCTGCCCAACCCCCTACAGCATGACGACCTGCCCAACTCCCTACAGCCTGACGTCCTGCCCAACCCCCTACAGCCTGACGTCCTGCCCAACCCCCTACAGCCTGACGTCCTGCCCAACTCTCTACAGCCTGACGACCTGCCCAACTCCCTACAGCCTGACGTCCTGCCCAACTCCCTACAGCCTGACGTCCTGCCCAACTCCCTACAGCATGACGTCCTGCCCAACCCCCTACAGCCTGACGTCCTGCCCAACCCCCTACAGCCTGACGTCCTGCCCAACTCCCTACAGCATGACGTCCTGCCCAACCCCCTACAGCATGACGTCCTGCCCAACTCCCTACAGCATGACGTCCTGCCCAACTCCCTACAGCATGACGTCCTGCCCAACCCCCAACAGCCTGACGTCCTGCCCAACTCCCTACAGCATGACGTCCTGCCCAACTCCCTACAGCATGACGTCCTGCCCAACCCCCTACAGCCTGACCTCCTGCCCAACTCCCTACAGCATGACGTCCTGCCCAACTCCCTACAGCCTGACGTCCTGCCCAACTCCCTACAGCCTGACGTCCTGCCCAACCCCCTACAGCCTGACGTTCTGCCCAACCCCCTACAGCCTGACGTTCTGCCCAACTCCCTACAGCATGACGTCCTGCCCAACCCCCTACAGCCTGACGTTCTGCCCAACCCCCTACAGCCTGACGTCCTGCCCAACTCCCTACAGCCTGACGTCCTGCCCAACCCCCTACAGCCTGACGTCCTGCCCAACCCCCTACAGCCTGACGTTCTGCCCAACTCCCTACAGCATGACGTCCTGCCCAACCCCCTACAGCCTGACGTTCTTCCAAACTCCCTACAGCATGACGTCCTGCCCAACTCCCTACAGCATGACGTCCTGCCCAACCCCCTACAGCCTGACGTTCTGCCCAACTCCCTACAGCCTGATGTTCTGCCCAACTCCCCACAGCCTGACATCCTGCCCAACCCCCTACAGCCTGACGTTCTGCCCAGCTCCCTACAGCCTGACGTTCTGCCCAACTCCCTACAGCCTGACGTTCTGCCCAACTCCCTACAGCCTGACGTTCTGCCCAACTCCCTACAGCCTGACGTTCTGCCCAACCCCCTACAGCATGACGTCCTGCCCAACCCACTACAGCCTGACGTCCTGCCCAACCCCCTACAGCCTGACGTCCTGCCCAACCCCCTACAGCCTGACGTCCTGCCAAACCCCCTACAGCCTGACGTCCTGCCCACCTCTCTACAGCCTGACGTTCTGCCCAACTTCCTACAGCCTGACGTCCAACCCAACTCCCTACAGCCTGACGTCCTGCCCAACTCCCTACAGCCTGACGTTCTGCCCAACTCCCTACAGCCTGACGTTCTACTCAACCCCCTACAGCCTGACGTTCTACTCAACCCCCTACAGCCTGACGTTCTGGCCAACCCCCTACAGCCTGACGTTCTGCCCAACCCCCTACAGCCTGACGTTCTGCCCAACCCCCTACAGCCTGACGTTCTGCCCAACCCCCTACAGCCTGACGTCCTGCCCAACCCCCTACAGCATGACGTTCTGCCCAACCCCCTACAGCCTGACGTTCTGCCCAACCCCCTACAGCCTGACGTTCTGCCCAACCCCCTACAGCCTGACGTCCTGCCCAACCCCCTACAGCACGACGTCCTGCCCAACCCCCTACAGCATGACGACCTGCCCAACTCCCTACAGCCTGACGTCCTGCCCAACCCCCTACAGCCTGACGTCCTGCCCAACCCCCTACAGCCTGACGTCCTGCCCAACTCCCTACAGCCTGACGACCTGCCCAACTCCCTACAGCCTGACGTCCTGCCCAACTCCCTACAGCATGACGTCCTGCCCAACCCCCTACAGCCTGACGTCCTGCCCAACCCCCTACAGCCTGACGTCCTGCCCAACTCCCTACAGCATGACGTCCTGCCCAACCCCCTACAGCATGACGTCCTGCCCAACTCCCTACAGCATGACGTCCTGCCCAACTCCCTACAGCATGACGTCCTGCCCAACCCCCAACAGCCTGACGTCCTGCCCAACTCCCTACAGCATGACGTCCTGCCCAACTCCCTACAGCATGACGTCCTGCCCAACCCCCTACAGCCTTACCTCCTGCCGAACTCCGTACAGCATGACGTCCTGCCCAACCCCCTACAGCATGACGTCCTGCCCAACTCCCTACAGCATGAGGTCCTGCCCAACTCCCTACAGCATGACGTCCTGCCCAACCCCCTACAGCCTGACGTCCTGCCCAACTCCCTACAGCCTGACGTGCTGCCCAACCCCCTACAGCATGACGTCCTGCCCAACTCCCTACAGCCTGACGTCCTGCCCAACTCCCTACAGCCTGACGTCCTGCCCAACTCCCTACAGCATGACGTTCTGCTCAACCCCCTACAGCCTGACGTCCTGCCAACCCCCTACAGCCTGACGTCCTGCCCAACCCCCTACAGCCTGACGTCCTGCCCAACCCCCTACAGCCTGACGTCCTATCCAACACCCTACAGCCTGACGTCCTGCCCAACCCCCTACAGCCTGACGTTCTGCCCAACCCCCTACAGCCTGAAATCCTGCCAAACCCCCTACAGCCTGACGTCCTGCCCACCTCTCTACAGCCTGACGTTCTGCCCAACTCCCTACAGCCTGACGTCCAACCCAACTCCCTACAGCCTGACGTCCTGCCCAACTCCCTACAGCCTGACGTCCTGCCCAACCCCCTACAGCCTGACGTCCTGCCCAACCCCCTACAGCCTGACGTTCTGCCCAACTCCCTACAGCATGACGTCCTGCCCAACCCCCTACAGCCTGACGTTCTTCCAAACTCCCTACAGCATGACGTCCTGCCCAACTCCCTACAGCATGACGTCCTGCCCAACCCCCTACAGCCTGACGTTCTGCCCAACTCCCTACAGCCTGATGTTCTGCCCAACTCCCCACAGCCTGACATCCTGCCCAACCCCCTACAGCCTGACGTTCTGCCCAGCTCCCTACAGCCTGACGTTCTGCCCAACTCCCTACAGCCTGACGTTCTGCCCAACTCCCTACAGCCTGACGTTCTGCCCAACTCCCTACAGCCTGACGTTCTGCCCAACCCCCTACAGCATGACGTCCTGCCCAACCCACTACAGCCTGACGTCCTGCCCAACCCCCTACAGCCTGACGTCCTGCCCAACCCCCTACAGCCTGACGTCCTGCCAAACCCCCTACAGCCTGACGTCCTGCCCACCTCTCTACAGCCTGACGTTCTGCCCAACTTCCTACAGCCTGACGTCCAACCCAACTCCCTACAGCCTGACGTCCTGCCCAACTCCCTACAGCCTGACGTTCTGCCCAACTCCCTACAGCCTGACGTTCTACTCAACCCCCTACAGCCTGACGTTCTACTCAACCCCCTACAGCCTGACGTTCTGGCCAACCCCCTACAGCCTGACGTTCTGCCCAACCCCCTACAGCCTGACGTTCTGCCCAACCCCCTACAGCCTGACGTTCTGCCCAACCCCCTACAGCCTGACGTCCTGCCCAACCCCCTACAGCATGACGTTCTGCCCAACCCCCTACAGCCTGACGTTCTGCCCAACCCCCTACAGCCTGACGTTCTGCCCAACCCCCTACAGCCTGACGTCCTGCCCAACCCCCTACAGCACGACGTCCTGCCCAACCCCCTACAGCATGACGACCTGCCCAACTCCCTACAGCCTGACGTCCTGCCCAACCCCCTACAGCCTGACGTCCTGCCCAACCCCCTACAGCCTGACGTCCTGCCCAACTCTCTACAGCCTGACGACCTGCCCAACTCCCTACAGCCTGACGTCCTGCCCAACTCCCTACAGCATGACGTCCTGCCCAACCCCCTACAGCCTGACGTCCTGCCCAACCCCCTACAGCCTGACGTCCTGCCCAACTCCCTACAGCATGACGTCCTGCCCAACCCCCTACAGCATGACGTCCTGCCCAACTCCCTACAGCATGACGTCCTGCCCAACTCCCTACAGCATGACGTCCTGCCCAACCCCCAACAGCCTGACGTCCTGCCCAACTCCCTACAGCATGACGTCCTGCCCAACTCCCTACAGCATGACGTCCTGCCCAACCCCCTACAGCCTTACCTCCTGCCGAACTCCGTACAGCATGACGTCCTGCCCAACCCCCTACAGCATGACGTCCTGCCCAACTCCCTACAGCATGAGGTCCTGCCCAACTCCCTACAGCATGACGTCCTGCCCAACCCCCTACAGCCTGACGTCCTGCCCAACTCCCTACAGCCTGACGTGCTGCCCAACCCCCTACAGCATGACGTCCTGCCCAACTCCCTACAGCCTGACGTCCTGCCCAACTCCCTACAGCCTGACGTCCTGCCCAACTCCCTACAGCATGACGTTCTGCTCAACCCCCTACAGCCTGACGTCCTGCCAACCCCCTACAGCCTGACGTCCTGCCCAACCCCCTACAGCCTGACGTCCTGCCCAACCCCCTACAGCCTGACGTCCTATCCAACACCCTACAGCCTGACGTCCTGCCCAACCCCCTACAGCCTGACGTCCTGCCCAACCCCCTACAGCCTGAAATCCTGCCAAACCCCCTACAGCCTGACGTCCTGCCCACCTCTCTACAGCCTGACGTTCTGCCCAACTCCCTACAGCCTGACGTCCAACCCAACTCCCTACAGCCTGACGTCCTGCCCAACTCCCTACAGCCTGACGTTCTGCCCAACTCCTCTGAACCTCTCGCCATCAAACATTCAGATATTTCTAATAGACCTCTTTAAAGCTCACACACACACAACCACACACACAGAAACACACACACACACACACACACAGAAACACACACACATACACAAAGAAACACACACACACACACACACACACAGAAACACACACACACACAGAAACACACATACACACAGAAACACACACACACACACACAGAAACACACACACACACACGCACAGAAACACACACACATACACACAGAAACACACACACACACACACAGAAACACACACACACACAGAAACACACATACACACAGAAACACACACACACACACACACAGAAACACACACACACACACACACAGAAACACACACACATACACACAGAAACACACACACACACAGAAACACACACACACACAGAAACACACATACACACAGAAACACACACACACACAGAAACACACACACACACACACACAGAAACACACGCACACACACACACAGAAACACACACACACACACACACACAGAAACACACACACATACACACAGAAACACACACACACACACACACAGAAACACACACACACACATACAGAAACACACACACACACACACACACAGAAACACACACACACACAGAAACACACATACACACAGAAACACACACACACACAGAAACACACACACAGAAACACACACACACACACACAGAAACACACACACACACACACAGAAACACACACACACACACACACACACACAGAAACACACACACATACACACAGAAACACACACACTTCAAAGTGCTCTAGGATAGGGCTGAATATAATCCCGTTAGAGAGAGAATGGGGATGGATTCCCCTCCAGTTCACTCACCAAGCACCTCACATATGTGACCCACCACCTGGATCTATTAGGTAGAAGTAGAGACTTTTGCTTCTAATTCTGCTTTGAAAGTTGCTCAACTTGTAAACAC
>NC_048593.1:44510116-44520116 GCF_013265735.2 Oncorhynchus mykiss
ACCCCCTAACCCTAACCCTAACCTTAACCCTAACCTTAACCCTAACCCTAACCCTAACCCCCTAACCCTAACCCTAACCCCCTAACCCTAACCCTAACCCTAACCCCCTAACCCTAACCCTAACCCTTTCTCAGGACCATCTTTCAAAGAAATTGAGTAAAAATCCAAATAACTTCACAGATCTTCATTGTAAAGGGTTTAAACACTGTTTCCCATGCTTGTTCAATGAACCATAAACAATTAATGAACATGCACCTGTGGAACGGTCGTTAAGACACTAACAGCTTACAGACGGCTGGCAACACCAAAAGAAAGATGCCCAGGGTCCCTGCTCACCTGTGTGAACGTGCCTTAGGCAGGCTGCAAGGAGGCATGAGGACTGCAGATGTGGCCAGGGCAATAAATTGCAATGTCCGTACTGTGAGATACCTAAGACAGCGCTACGTGGAGACATGACTGACTGCTGATCATCCTCGCAGTGGCAGACCACGTGTAACAACACCTGCACAGGATCGGTACATCCGAAAATCACACCTGTGGGAGAGGTACAGGATGGCAACAACTGCCTTGGTTTCACCAGGAACACACAATCCATCCATCAGTGCTCAGACTGTCCACAATAGGCTGAGAGAGGCTGGACTGAGGACTTGTAGGCCTGTTGTAAGGCAGGTTCTCATCAGACATCACCGGCAACAACGTTGCATGTTGGCACAAACCCACCGTCGCTGGACCAGACAGGACTGGCAAAAAGTGTTCTTCACTGACGAGTCGCGGTTTTGTCTCACCAGGGGTGGTGGTCGAATTTGCGTTTATGGTCGAAGTAATGAGAGTTACACCAAGGCCTGTACTCTGGAGCGGGATCGATTTGGAGGTGGAGGGTCTGTCATGGTCTGGGGCGGAGTGTCACAGCATCATCGGACTGAGCTTGTTGTCATTGCAGGCAATCTCAACGCTGTGCGTTACAGGGAAGACATCCTCCTCCCTCATGTGGTACCCTTCCTGCAGGCTCATCCTGACATGACCCTCCAGCATGATAATGCCACCAGCCATACTGCTCGTTCTGTTTGTGATTTCCTGCAAGACAGGAATGTCAGTGTTCTGCCATGGCCAGCGAAGAGCCCGGATCTCAATCCCATTGAGCACATCTGGGACCTGTTGGATCGGAGGTTGAGGGCTAGGGTCATTCCCCCCAGAAATGTCTGGGAACATGCAGGTGCCTTGGTGGAAGAGTGGGCTAACATCTCACAGCAAGAATTGGAAAATCCAGTGCAGTCCATGAGGAGGAGATGCACTGCAGTAATTAATGCAGCTGGTGGCCACACCAGATGCTGACTGTTAGTTTTGATTTTGACCCTCCCTTTGTTCAGGGACACATTATTCCATTTCTGTTAGTCACATGTCTGTGGAACTTGTTCAGTTTATGTCTCAGTTGTTGAATCTTATGTTCATACAAATCTTTACACATGTTAAGTTTGCTGAAAATAAACGCAGTTGACATTGAGAGGACGTTTCTTCTTTTGCTGAATTTAGATACAGGCAGTACCAGTACCTGATCATGGCTATATACAGGAAGTACCAGGTAATAACACGGGTATGAGGTAATAACATGGGAATGAGGTATTTGAGGTAGATATGTACTGTAGATGGTAGAACCTTCCAGAAGGACAACCATCTCTGTAGCACTCCACCAATCAGGCCTTTATGGTAGAGCAGCCAGACGGAAGCCACTCCTCAGTAAAAGGCACATGATAGCCTGCTTGGAGTTTGCCAAAAGGCCCTTAAAGGACTCTCAGACCATGAGAAACAAGATTATCTGGTCTGATGAAACCAAGTTTTAATTATTTGGCCTGAATGCCAAACGTCACTTCTGCAGGAAACCTGGCACCATCCCTACGGTGAATCATGGTGGTGGCAGGTGTTAACAGCATCATGTTGTGGGGATGTTTTTCAGCGGCAGGGACTGAGAGACTAGTCAGAGAGATCATTGATGAAAACCGGCTCCAGAGAACTCAGGAGCTCAGACTAGGGTGAAGCACAAAGCCAAGTCAACGCAGGAGTGGCTTCGGGACAACTCTCTGAATGTCCTTGAGTGGGCCAGCAAGAGCCCGGACTTGAACCCGATCGAACGTCTCTGAGGAGACCTGAAAATAGCTGTGCAGAGACGCTCCTCATCCAACCTGACAGAGCTTGAGAGGATCTGCAGAGAAGAATTAGGAGAAACTCCCCAAATACAGGTGTGCCAAGCTTGTAGTATCAAAATACTGATTGAAGGGTCTGAATACTTCTGTAAACGTGATAGTTCTACAAACTTGTGTTTGCTTCGTCATTATATAAAGAAAAACCCTTGAATGAGTAGGTGTGTCCATGAATACAGGGTAAAGTGACTAGGCATCAGGATAGATAATAATAAGGTGAGGTAGATATGTACATGAAGGCAGGGTAAAGTGACTTGGCATCAGGATAGATAATAAGGTATTTGAGGTAGATATGTACATGCAGGCAGGGTTAAGTGACTAGACATCAGGATAGATAATAATAAGGTATTTGAGGTAGATATGTACATGAAGGCAGGGTTAAGTGACTAGACATCAGGATAGATAATAATAAGGTATTACAGGTAGATATGTACATGAAGGCAGGGTTAAGTGACTAGGCATCAGGATAGATAATAATAATGTATTTGAGGTAGATATGTACACGAAGGCAGGGTAAAGTGACTAGACATCAGGATAGATAATAATAAGGTATTACAGGTAGATATGTACATGAAGGCAGGGTAAAGTGACTAGGAATCAGGATAGATAATAATAAGGTATTACAGGTAGATATGTACATGAAGGCAGGGTAAAGTGACTAGACATCAGGATAGATAATAATAAGGTATTTGAGGTAGATATGTACATGAAGGCAGGGTAAAGTGACTAGACATCAGGATAGATAATAATAAGGTATTTGAGGTAGATATGTACATGAAGGCAGGGTAAAGTGACTAGACATCAGGATAGATAATAATAAGGTATTTGAGGTAGATATGTACATGAAGGCAGGGTAAAGTGACTAGACATCAGGATAGATAATAATAAGGTATTTGAGGTAGATCTGTACATGAAGGCAGGGTAAAGTGACTAGACATCAGGATAGATAATAATAAGGTATTTGAGGTAGATATGTACATGAAGGCAGGGTTAAGTGACTAGACATCAGGATAGATAATAATAAGGTATTTGAGGTAGATATGTACATGAAGGCAGGGTAAAGTGACTAGTCATCAGGATAGATAATAAGGTATTTGAGGTAGGTACTAGTATAACGATCTGATTGTTCTAGAATGTTACTCAGTGTTCTAGAATGTTCCTCAGTGTTGTAGAATGCTCCCCAATCACACTGTTGTAGAATGTTCCTCAGTGTTCTAGAATGTTCCTCAGTGTTGTAGAATGCTCCCCAATCACACTGTTGTAGAATGTTCCTCAGTGTTCTAGAATACGTATATGGAATGTGTGTGTGTGTGTGTGTGTGTGTGTGTGTGTGTGTGTGTGTGTGTGTGTGTGTGTGTGTGTGTGTGTGTGTGTGTGTGTAGTGTATGTGAATGTGTTTTTGGTTTTATGTGAGAGTGTCAGTGCATTATGTGTGTGTGTGTGAGTGAGTGAGTGAGTGAGTGAGTGAGTGAGTGAGTGAGTGAGTGAGTGAGTGAGTGAGTGAGTGAGCACGAAGACAGTGCAAAACAGGGTCAATGCAGATGAGTTAAATTTAAACTGGCAGATCTAAACCGTTACATATCACCACCGAGATAATTGATGTTTAAAGAATTCCCGGCCTCCACAGCGGTCCAAGGCACCGCATCACAGTGCTGAGGCGTAATTACAGCCTGGGGTTCGATCCCAGGTTGTGTCACAGCTGGACATTACTGAGAGCTGTGGTGCAAAATTGGGTCAGTACAGCCTGGGTTAGAAGAGTGTAGGATCGGCTCATTGTGTTCTAGAGACTCCTTCCAGCGGGCTGGGCGCCTGGAAGCTGACCGAGGTAGACAGTTCAACAGTGTTTCCTCCAAACACATTGGTTTGTCTGACTTGCGGGTTAAGCGAGCAGTGTGATAAGAAGCAGCACGGCTTGGCATGTTTACGTAACGATCTTCAAGTCTCTCCATCCTGTTGGTGGAGTTAACGAGCAACTAGGTCTCACAGTCTCACGTCAAAATTGCACTTTTCATCCGTGTTTCTCAAACGTCAAATTTCTAAGTTGTTGCAAACGTCAAATTTCTAAGTGTTTTAAGGTGAAGTTGAGGAATTAACTCAACACTTTTAAGGTTAGGGTTAAGTGTAGGTGTTATTAAATCCATAATCTTAAGGTTAGGCATTAACTCTGAAAGGTTAAGGTAAAGGTTAAGGTTTGGGATTGGCTTACAACAAAAATATCAAAAACAGCTTTGTATAGTCTATAGAAGACAAGGCTGATCTATAGACTATAGAAGACTGAAGACAAGGCTGATCTATAGACTATAGAAGACAAGGCTGATCTATAGACTATAGAAGACAAGGCTGATCTATAGACTATAGAAGACTGAAGACAAGGCTGATCTATAGACTACAGAAGACTGAAGACAAGGCTGATCTATAGACTATAGAAGACTGAAGACAAGGCTGATCTATAGACTATAGAAGACAAGGCTGATCTATAGACTATAGAAGACAAGGCTGATCTATAGACTATAGAAGACAAGGCTGATCTATAGACTATAGAAGACTGAAGACAAGGCTGATCTATAGACTACAGAAGACTGAAGACAAGGTTGATCTATAGACTATAGAAGACTGAAGACAAGGCTGATCTATAGACTATAGAAGACAGGCTTAATCTTCTCTGAAGTTGACATACTAGAGGCTCACACTCATTCTCCCTCCGTCTCTCTCTCTCTCTCTCTCTCAACCATGTATTTCTCTCTCTCTCCCTCTTTCTCGCTCTCTCTCTCTCTCTCTCTCTCTCAACCATGTATTTCTCTCTCTCTCTCTCTCTCTCTCTCTCTCTCTCTCTCTCTCTCTCTCTCTCTCTCTCTCTCTCGTGTCTCTCTCTCTCGTGTCTCTCTACCATGTATTTCTCTCTATTTCTCCATATCCATCTCCGGGTTCTCTCTGTGTTGCTCTCTCTCCCAAATCTTATATTATACAATTGTTCAGTTTAATTCAAGGGGCTGTGTTGGCATGGGAAAGCTATGTTTACATTACCAAAGCAAGGGAGACATATACAGTAAACAGCACACTAAAATCCTCCCTCCCTCTCCCATTCTCTCCCATTCCCTCCCTCCATCTCCCATTCCCTCCCTTCCTCCCTCTCCCATTCCCTCCCTCCCTCCCTCTCTCTCCCATTCTCTCCCATTCCCTCCATCTCCCATTCTCTCCCTCCCTCCCTCTCTCACTCCCTCACTCCCTCCCCCTGTCCCTCCCTCCCTCCTTCGACCCACCCTCCCTCCCTCCCCCTTCCTCCCTCTCCCATTCTCTCCCTCCCTCCCTCCCTCCCTCCCTCTTCCTCCCTCTCCCATTCTCTCCCTCCCTCCCTCTCTCCCTTTCCCCTCCCTCCCTCCTTCCATCTCCCACTCCCTCTCTCCCTCTCTCTCTCTAGATGTTGATAGTTACACAAATAGACATACAGGCAGTCATACTAATGTGATATGGCTGGTGGAGAAGCTTATTTGCATACACTGGCACACTTAGCCAACCAGACAGCCCCTGGCATGCTGACCTCGGTCAGGTTGCCCTGGCAACACACCCTCAGCCCAACTGCCCCTTTCCATTAGCTGCAAGTCTTTCAAATGAGCTGTTCTACACATCTAAAAATGGCAGGTGTACCCCCCCCCCCCCCCCCCCCCCCCCCGAGGACAGGAGGTCAGACTGCCAGGGGTTAGGCCACATATGGCTCAGGTTAGGACAATAGGACTCAAAAGTAAAGTACTTTATAGGGAATGTGGTTAAAATTTGTGTACTTTACACTATACACTATACACTATACAGTACAGTATACTGTACACTATACTGTAGTCTATACAGTGCCCTATACAGTACACTATACAGTATACTATACAGTATACTAAACAGTACACCATACTGTACACTATACAGTACATAATACAGTACACTATACAGTATACTATACAGTACACTATACAGTACAGTTTTACAGCACCTACTCATACTATACAGTACACTATACTGTACACTATACAGTACATTATACAGTACACTATACAGTATACTATACAGTACACTATACAGTACAGTTTTACAGCACCTACTCATACTATACAGTACACTATACTGTGCACTATACAGTACATAATACAGTACATTATACAGTACACTATACAGTATACTGTACAGTACACTATACAGTACAGTTTTACAGCACCTACTCATACTATACAGTACACTATACAGTACATAATACAGTACACTATACAGTACAGTTTTACAGCACCTACTCATACTATACAGTACACTATACAGTACACTATACAGTATACTATACAGTACACTATACAGTATACTATACAGTACACTATACAGTACAGTTTTACAGCACCTACTCATACTATACAGTACACTATACAGTACACAATACTGTACACTATATAGCACATTATACAGTACACTATACAGTACATTATACAGTACACTATACTGTACACTATACAGTACACTATACAGTACAGTTTTACAGCACCTACTCATACTATACAGTACACTATACAGTACACTATACAGTATACTATACAGTACACTATACAGTACAGTTTTACAGCACCTACTCATACTATACAGTACACTATACAGTACACTATACAGTATACTATACAGTACACTATACAGTATACTATACAGTACACTATACAGTACAGTTTTACAGCACCTACTCATACTATACAGTACACTATACAGTACATAATACAGTACACTATACAGTACACTATACAGTACACTATACAGTACATAATACAGTACACTATACAGTACAGTTTTACAGCACCTACTCATACTATACAGTACACTATACAGTACATTACTGACAAGAGTATTTTCCTCCATTTTATATTTTCTTTACGTTTGTATATTCTTGATACTGAACGTTAGTAATAATCTTCAACCAAAACCAAAATATTAGATTAAGGGAAACGGAGTTGACAAATGAAATAATAAAACATTCATACATATTGTTATTTATTTAATTATGCAACATGCAAATTCCCCTTGTGTTGAAAAATGGCATTGCAACTGTTACACAATATATACAGTAGCAGTTAAAAAGTTTTACCTCCTCATTCAACGGTTTTCTTTATTTGCACTACTATTGTCAACATTGTAGAATAATAATAGACATCACAACTATGCAATAACACATATGGAATCATGTAGTAACCCAAAAAAACTATTAACTTCATATGGCTGCAGGGGCAGTATTGAGTAGCTTGGATGAAAAGGTGCCCATTTGTAAACGGCCTGCTCCTCAGTCTCAGTTGCTAATATATGCATATTATTATTTGTATCGGATAGAAAACACTCTAAAGTTTCCAAAACTGTCAAAATATTGTCTGTGAGTATAACAGAACTGATATTGCAGGTGAAACCCAGAGGAAAATCAAACCAGGAAGTGGCTTCTATTTTGAAAACTCCATGTTCCATGGCCTCCCTTTGCTCCATTTAAAGGAATATGAACCAGATTCCTTTTCCTATCGCTTCCTCAAGGTGTCAACAGTCTTCAGACATAGTTTCAGGCTTTTATTTAGAAAAATGAGCCAGAATGATAACATCTCGTCAAGTGGTCACATGAGTTTTGCTTGGACAACAGAGTTTGGGCAGCCATTGCTTTCCCCTCTCCTACTGTGAAAGACATTGATATATTATCGATTATATATTTTAAAAACAACCTGAGGATTGACTATAGAAAATGTGGTTTGGTTTGACATGTTTCTGTGGACATTATGGAAACCATTTTGAATTTTCGTCTGTGTTGTCGTGACCGCTCTTTCCTGTGGATTTCTGAACATAACGCGACAAACAAACAGAGTTATTTTGGATCTAAAAATAATCTTTATGGAACAAAAGGAACATTTGTTGTGTAACTGGGAGTCTCGTGAGTGAAAACATCCGAAGATCATCAAAGGAAAATGATTAATTTGATTGGTTTTCTGATTTGTGACCAAGCTACCTGATGACCGAGCTACCTGATGCTAAGTGTATGTTTTGTCGTGCTATCGATAAACTGACACAAACGCTTGGATTGCTTTCGCTGTAAAGCATCATTTCAAAATCTGACACGACAGGTAGATTAACAAAAGTCTAAGCTGTGTTTTCCTATATTGCACTTGTGATTTCATGAATATAAATATTTGTAGTAATATTGATTGAATGTAGCGCTATGCTATTCAGCGGTTGTTGATGACACTTATCCCGATATCGGGATTGCAGCCATAATAAGTTTAACAAATGTAAATATATATATATATATATATAGACACTTTGAAGAAAAATATATGTTTACATTTGTTAAACTTATTATGGCTGCAATCCCGATATCGGGATAAGTGTCATCAACAACCGCTGAATATCATAGCGCTACATTCAATAAATATTATTGTGTCTATATATATGTATATATATTTATATATAGACACAAGCATACAGGCTGCTGAGTGGAGAATGGCTCATAATAATGTCCGGAACAGAGCCAATGGAACGGCACCCCTGGAAACCATGGAAACCATGTGTTTCATGTATTTGATACCATTCCATTGATTCCGCTCCAAGCCTCTCCTCCCCCAATTCAGGTGCCAACCAACCTCCTGTGGTATATGAGACAGCCATTTGAGTTGCAGCCTTTGGAAAGGGCTCCATTAGAGCTGAATAGGGCTGAATATAGACCGGGATATATGAGTTCAATGAGAGAATCCTCCTGCCCCTTGACTAAAACAACACTGGAAACTGGTATAAAAACATCATTAACATTTGTCACTTTTCTCAACAGCATAATGTGTCTGTGGAATTACACCGCATTCATGTCATAATGTGTGTGTGAGTGTGTGTGTGTGTGTGTGTGTGTGTGTGTAGCGTGATGCTTTCATGTCCATCACAGACACTCAGCCAGGACTAAGGCTTTGATATGGAAATATTAGTGACAATAATAGACATCTCTTTTGGTTAATTTGACAATGGGAGACACACACAGACTCAGACAGACAGACAGACAGAAAGACAGACAGACAGACAGACACAGACAGACAGACAGACAGACAGAATGGTTAATTAGCCAATGGGAGACACAGACAGACATAATGGTTAATTAGCCAATGGGAGACACAGACAGACAGACAGACAGACAGACAGACAGACAGACAGTATGGTTAATTAGCCAATGGGAGATACACACAGACAGACAGACAGGAAAGGGAGAGACATTAAGCTACTCTTCCTCAAGACATCATTCTAATGAAGACACTTCCTCTGTTTGAAAATAAGTATTACTGACAGACACACACACACACACACACACACACAGTCACTGAAGCCGAACACCACTCTCTCTTCTCTGAACAATGGTGCTGATAAGGAGGGTAAAGCCTTCAATTCAAGCAGTAGCTAAAGGATGAGACTGTGTGTGTGTGTGTGTGTGTGTGTGTGTGTGTGTGTGTGTGTGTGTGTGTGTGTGTGTGTGTGTGTGTGTGTGTGTGTGTGTGTGTGTGTGTGTGTGTGTGTGTGTGTGAAGGATGAGCTACTTTACATCAGATTAGTTTGATAAGTATTTTTTACATATGAGAAGTTATTAGACGTTCTGAAACGTTCTGAAACGTTCTGGGACGTTCTGAGACGTTCTGAGACGTTCTGAGACGTTCTGAGACGTTCTGAAACGTTCTGAAACGTTCTGGGATGTTCTGGAACGTTCTGAAACGTTCTGAAACGTTATGAGACGTTCTGAAACGTTCTGGGACGTTCTGAAACGTTATGAGACGTTCTGAAAC
>NC_048593.1:44530116-44532616 GCF_013265735.2 Oncorhynchus mykiss
GCCAGAAGCTAACGATCTGTAGGACACAGCCAGACGCTAACGACCTGTAGGACACAGCCAGAAGCTAACGACCTGTAAGACAGCCAGAAGCTAACGACCTGTAGGACACAGCCAGAAGCTAACGACCTGTAGGACACAGCCAGAAGCTAACGACCTGTAAAACAGCCAGAAGCTAACGACCTGTAAGACACAGCCAGACGCTAACGACCTGTAGGACACAGCCAGAAGCTAACGACCTGTAAGACACAGGCATGACGTTCAGGAGCGAAGGCTGCATTTGGACACAACTTAAGAGTTGGGCGAACTGAGTACAGGAAGGGTGTATGGAGGAACGCGTGGAGGTCCCCCAACACATTGAGCCGAAGCCTCGAGCAGGAAGGTTCTGTAGGAACCCTTAGGAACCTGCTTGTGGAGGTAGAATGACGTTGCACCTGAGAACCTTCCAGAAGACGAGCTCCAGCATCTGGTCGGAACGGACCAGATCGGAACGGGGTCGGACCAGGTCGAAACGGGGACAGACCAGATCGGAACGGGGTCGGACCAGATCGGAACGGGGACGGACCAGATCGGAACGGGGACGGACCAGATCGGAACGGGGTCGGACCAGATCGGAACTGGGTTGGACCAGATCGGAACAGGGTCGGACCAGATCGGAACGGGGTCGGACCAGGTCGGAACGGACCAGGTCAGAACGGACTGTGAGGTGAGAGATGGATCAAGCGTGACGCCGGGAAGGAAACAGCCCCCCCGTGCACCTAGCTCGGGGATGAGGTGGGGGGGTTACATCCGTAAACAGGGGTAGGTGGTGATTGACTATGGCAGCCACAGGTGGAAAGTACTTCCCACCAAAACGCTCAATTTGATCCAACCACAGCACCTCTGTTTCCATCACCTCGGACCCAGCTGAGGGACCGACATCCAAGATTCCTCAAGAACGCTGCACGTCTTTGCAGGGAGTTTTAGCACACAGTACGTGGCAATGAGCACTCTGACTAGTTTGACCAAGGGTTGTCTGAGAAGTCTGCTCCAAGCAGAGACAACCTACACATAAATCGTGAATATATTGATGTTCCACTGGCTAAGTAACTGGCTAAGTAACTGGCTGAGTAACTGGCTAAGTAACTGGCTAAGTAACCGAGTAACTGGCTAAGTAACTGGCTAAGTAACTGGCTGAGTAACTGGCTAAGTAACTGGCTAAGTAACCGAGTAGCTGGCTAAGTAACTGGCTAAGTAACTGGCTAGCTGGCTAAGTAACTGGCTAGCTGGCTAAGTAACTGGCTAAGTAACTGGCTAAGTAACTGGCTAAGTAACTGGCTGAGTAACTGGCTGAGTAACTGGCTGAGTAACTGGCTGAGTAACTGGCTAAGTAACTGGCTAAGTAACTGGCTGAGTAACTGGCTAAGTAACTGAGTAACTGGCTAAGTAACTGGCTAAGTAACTGGCTAAGTAACTGGCTAAGTAACTGGCTGAGTAACTGGCTAAGTAACTGACTGAGTAACTGGCTAAGTAACTGGCTAAGTAACTGGCTAAGTAACTGAGTAACTGGCTAACTAACTGGCTGAGTAACTGGCTAAGTAACTGGCTAAGTAACTGGCTAAGTAATCTCTTATGACTCCTAAGTCAGGTGACATAGTGAGAGATGGGAAGAGAGTAAGAAATATAAGAGAGGAGATTGCATGAAAATGTACCAGAGAGAAGAGACAGAGATTTAGAAGCTGCCGGATTGGCACACTGAAACAACAGCTAGATAGGCTAATATGTCTCTGTGGTCGACAGTCTGAATGGCTGGACACACTGATGATGTAGTCAGGACACATGTCAGAATGTAGTCAGGACACATGTAGTCAGTACACATGTCAGAATGTAGTCAGGACACATGTAGTCAGGACACATGTCAGAATGTAGTCAGGACACATGTCAGAATGTAGTCAGAATGTAGTCAGGACACATGTTAGAATGTAGTCAGGACACATATCAGAATGTAGTCAGGACACATGTTAGAATGTAGTCAGGACACATGTTAGAATGTAGTCAGGACACATGTCAGAATGTAGTCAGGACACATATCAGAATGTAGTCAGGACACATGTTAGAATGTAGTCAGGACACATGTTAGAATGTAGTCAGGGCACATGTTAGAATGTAGTCAGGGCACATGTTAGAATGTAGTCAGGACACATGTCAGAATGTAGTCAGGACACATGTCAGAATGTAGTCAGGACACATGTCAGAATGTAGTCAGGACACATGTAGACAGTACACATCAGAATGTAGTCAGAATGTAGTCAGGACATATGTTAGAATGTAGTCAGGACACATATCAGAATGTAGTCAGGACACATGTTAGAATGTAGTCAGGACACATGTCAGAATGTAGTCAGGACACATGTTAGAATGTAGTCAGGACACATGTAGACAGTACACATCAGAATGTAGTCAGGACACATGTAGACAGTACACATCAGAATGTAGTCAGGACACATGTAGACAGTACACATCA
>NC_048593.1:44540116-44545116 GCF_013265735.2 Oncorhynchus mykiss
TGTTTATTTGTTTATTCCAGTTGGTTTGTAACATATGTTTTCCATGCCAATAAAGTTATAGAAATAAAGTTAAAAGTTAAGTTAAAATATAAAGTTATTATATTATTTTATTTATATAAAATTATGAATTGAAATGAATTGAAGTGAGGGGCAGCTGTTCAACTCTGAGAAAAGATCAAACACTTTTTCTCCCCCTCAATTGAATTTATATTTAAGGGCTTTATTGTCATGGGAAACATGTGTTAACATGGCTAAAACAAGTGAAGTATTCTTTGTGGATCTGTGTAATCTGAGGGAAATATCTCTCTCTAATATGGTCATACAATGGACAGGAGGTTAGGAAGTGCAGCTCAGTTTCCACCTCATTTTGTGGGCAGTGAGCACATAGCCTGTCTTCTCTTGAGAGCCAGGTCTGCCTACGGTGGCCTTTCTCAATAGCAAGACTATGCTCACTGACTCTGTACATAGTCAAAGCTTTCCTTAAGTTGGGATCGGTCTCAGTGGTCAGGTATTCTGCCACTGTGTTCTCTCTGTTTAGGGCCAAATAGCATTCTAGTCTTCTTTGTTATTTTGATCATTCTTTCCCCCCCTCTCTCTCTCTCACAGCTGTGAGATCGGACTCCCCCCCCTTCTCTCCAAACCCTCCCCCCTTGTCATTCTCCATCCTGTCAACCCCCCCCCCCCCCCCCCCCCCCCCAGAACAACAATTGGTCTTGAGGGAGTCAGGCTCCAGAACAGCCCCACCCCACCCCCATCCCCCCACCTCAATAGGTCTTAAGGGAGAAAGGCCTCTGAAGACTGGAGTTACCCATCTCTGGTCTAGAGGACTGGAGTTACCATCTCTGGTCTAGATGACTGGGGTTACCCATCTCTGGTCTAGAGGACTGGGGTTACCCATCTCTGGTCTAGAGGACTGGAGTTACCATCTGTGGTCTAGAGGACTGGGGTTACCATCTCTGGTCTAGAGGACTGGAGTTACCATCTCTGGTCTAGAGGACTGGAGTTACCATCTCTGGTCTAGAGGACTGGAGTTACCATCTCTGGTAGAGATGACTGGAGTCACCCATCTCTGGTCTAGAGGACTGGGGTTACCCATCTCTGGTAGAGATGACTGGAGTTACCATCTCTGGTCTAGAGGACTGGAGTTACCATCTCTGGTCTAGAGGACTGGAGTTACCATCTCTGGTATAGAGGACTGGAGTTACCATCTCTGGTCTAGAGGACTGGAGTTACCATCTCTGGTCTAGAGGACTGGAGTTACCCATCTCTGGTCTAGAGGACTGGAGTTACATTCTCTGGTCTAGAGGACTGGGGTTACCATCTCTGGTCTAGAGGACTGGAGTTACCATCTCTGGTCTAGAGGACTGGAGTTACCATCTCTGGTCTAGAGGACTGGAGTTACCATCTCTGGTCTAGAGGACTGGAGTTACCATCTCTGGTCTAGAGGACTGGAGTTACCATCTCTGGTCTAGAGGACTGGGGTTACCCATCTCTGGTCTAGAGGACTGGAGTTACCATCTCTGGTCTAGAGGACTGGGGTTACCCATCTCTGGTCTAGAGGACTGGAGTTACCATCTCTGGTCTAGAGGACTGGAGTTACCATCTCTGGTCTAGAGGACTGGAGTTACCATCTCTGGTCTAGAGGACTGGAGTTACCATCTCTGGTCTAGAGGACTGGAGTTACCATCTCTGGTCTAGAGGACTGGAGTTACCATCTCTGGTCTAGAGGACTGGGGTTACCCATCTCTGGTCTAGAGGACTGGAGTTACCATCTCTGGTCTAGAGGACTGGAGTTACCATCTCTGGTCTAGAGGACTGGGGTTACCCATCTCTGGTCTAGAGGACTGGAGTTACCATCTCTGGTCTAGAGGACTGGAGTTACCATCTCTGGTCTAGAGGACTGGGGTTACCATCTCTGGTCTAGAGGACTGGAGTTACATTCTCTGGTCTAGAGGACTGGGGTTACCCATCTCTGGTCTAGAGGACTGGAGTTACCATCTCTGGTCTAGAGGACTGGAGTTACCCATCTCTGGTCTAGAGGACTGGAGTTACCATCTCTGGTCTAGAGGACTGGAGTTACCATCTCTGGTCTAGAGGACTGGAGTTACCATCTCTGGTCTAGAGGACTGGGGTTACCCATCTCTGGTCTAGAGGACTGGGGTTACCCATCTCTGGTCTAGAGGACTGGAGTTACCATCTCTGGTCTAGAGGACTGGGGTTACCCATCTCTGGTCTAGAGGACTGGGGTTACCCATCTCTGGTCTAGAGGACTGGAGTTACCATCTCTGGTCTAGAGGACTGGAGTTACCATCTCTGGTCTAGAGGACTGGGGTTACCATCTCTGGTCTAGAGGACTGGAGTTACATTCTCTGGTCTAGAGGACTGGGGTTACCCATCTCTGGTCTAGAGGACTGGAGTTACCATCTCTGGTCTAGAGGACTGGAGTTACCCATCTCTGGTCTAGAGGACTGGAGTTACCATCTCTGGTCTAGAGGACTGGAGTTACCATCTCTGGTCTAGAGGACTGGAGTTACCATCTCTGGTCTAGAGGACTGGGGTTACCCATCTCTGGTCTAGAGGACTGGAGTTACCATCTCTGGTCTAGAGGACTGGAGTTACCCATCTCTGGTAGAGATGACTGGAGTTACCCAACTTTTTCCCACTGATATTTGTCGATAGCCCTATTAACTTCAGGGCAGCAATGTTGAGAGCAGTAGCAACACTTTTGCAGTTCTCCATGGTATATATATATATATATATATTTAAAAAAAGCTGTGGTAGCAAGGATTATCTAAACACACTGTGCAGCTCATGTTATAGACAGAAGCATTCTACATAGCAGACCAATCCAAGTCCAGCCACTCCATTATCTCAGCCTATCATGTACAGAAGGAAGGTTCCTGTCTTATTAAGTGGGAAAAACCAACTAGGTTCGTAATTTAACAATTTTATTCGTATTTACAGATGGCAAAAAAGGCTCATTAAAATTCACATGTTCCAGAAAGCCAAAAACGCATTTTGATTAAAACTTTTTTTTTTAAATGAAAAAAATACGTTCAAATTCCTCAAATCTTTCTCTCTGTTCCTCCCTCTCTCTCTCCGTTCCTCCCTCTCTCTCTCTCTCTCTGTTCCTCCCTCTCTCTCTCTCTCTCTGTTCCTCCCTCTCTCTCTCTCTCTGTTCCTCCCTCTCTCTCTCTCTCTCTGTTCCTCCCTCTCTCTCTCTCTCTCTGTTCCTCCCTCTCTCTCTCTCTCTCCGTTCCTCCCTCTCTCTCTCTCCGTTCCTCTCTCTCTCTCTCTCCGTTCCTCCCTCTCTCTCTCTCTCTCCGTTCCTCCCTCTCTCTCTCTCTCTCTGTTCCTCCCTCTCTCTCTCTCTCTGTTCCTCCCTCTCTCTCTCTCTCTCTGTTCCTCCCTCTCTCTCTCTCTCTCTGTTCCTCCCTCTCTCTCTCTCTCTCCGTTCCTCCCTCTCTCTCTCTCTCTCTGTTCCTCCCTCTCTCTCTCTCTCTCTGTTCCTCCCTCTCTCTCTCTCTCTCTGTTCCTCCCTCTCTCTCTCTCTCTCCGTTCCTCCCTCTCTCTCTCTCTCTCCGTTCCTCCCTCTCTTTCTCTCTCTCCGTTCCCCCCTCTCTTTCTCTCTCTCCGTTCCTCCCTCTCTTTCTCTCTCTCCGTTCCTCCCTCTCTCTCTCTCTCTCCGTTCTCCCCTCTCTTTCTCTCTCTCCGTTCCTCCCTCTCTCTCTCTCTCTCCGTTCCTCCCTCTCTCTCTCTCTCTCCGTTCTCCCCTCTCTTTCTCTCTCTCCGTTCCTCCCTCTCTCTCTCTCTCTCCGTTCCTCCCTCTCTCTCTCTCTCTCCGTTCCTCCCTCTCTCTCTCTCTCTCCGTTCCTCCCTCTCTCTCTCTCTCTCCGTTCCTCCCTCTCTCTCTCTCTCTCCGTTCCTCCATCTCTCTCTCTCTCTCCGTTCCTCCCTCTCTCTCTCTCTCTCCGTTCCTCCCTCTCTCTCTCTCTCCGTTCCTCCCTCTCTCTCTCTCCGTTCCTCTCTTTCTCTCTCTCCGTTCCTCCCTCTCTTTCTCTCTCTCCGTTCCTCCCTCTCTTTCTCTCTCTCCGTTCCCCCCTCTCTTTCTCTCTCTCCGTTCCTCCCTCTCTTTCTCTCTCTCCGTTCCTCCCTCTCTTTCTCTCTCTCCGTTCCTCCCTCTCTTTCTCTCTCTCCGTTCTTCCCTCTCTTTCTCTCTCTCCGTTCCCCCCTCTCTTTCTCTCTATCCGTTCCTCCCTCTCTCTCTCTCTCTCTCTCCGTTCCTCCCTCTCTTTCTCTCTCTCCGTTCCTCCCTCTCTTTCTCTCTCTCCGTTCCTCCCTCTCTTTCTCTCTCTCCGTTCCTCCCTCTCTTTCTCTCTCTCCGTTCCCCCCTCTCTTTCTCTCTCTCTGTTCCTCCCTCTCTTTCTCTCTCTCCGTTCCTCCCTCTCTTTCTCTCTCTCCGTTCCTCCCTCTCTTTCTCTCTCTCCGTTCTTCCCTCTCTTTCTCTCTCTCCGTTCCCCCCTCTCTTTCTCTCTATCCGTTCCTCCCTCTCTCTCTCTCTCCGTTCCTCCCTCTCTTTCTCTCTCTCCGTTCCTCCCTCTCTTTCTCTCTCTCCCTTCCTCCCTCTCTTTCTCTCTCTCCGTTCCTACCTCTCTTTCTCTCTCTCCGTTCCTCCCTCTCTTTCTCTCTCTCCGTTCCCCCCTGTCTTTCTCTCTCTCCGTTCCTCCCGCTCTTTCTTGCTCCTCATCAAAACTCCTGATTGATTTTCCACAGGCAAGGTGTGTGTGTGTGTGTGTGTGTGTGTGTGTGTGTGTGTGTGTGTGTGTGTGTGTGTGTGTGTGTGTGTGTGTACCAGAAATGAGTGATCCCTCAGGGGAAATAATAGAAAACAGCTTATCTGCAACAGAGTAATTATCATGAAACATCAACAACAACAGGTAAACACACCCACAACACTCTACTAGCATCACTACAGGTAAACACACCCACAACACTCTACT
>NC_048593.1:44550116-44612616 GCF_013265735.2 Oncorhynchus mykiss
ACAACAGACCCTACCCATCCCTAGTTACTGATGAGACAACAGACCCTACCCATCCCTAGTTATTGATGAGACAACAGACCCTACCCATCCCTAGTTACTGATGAGACAACAGACCCATCCCTAGTTATTGATGAGACAACAGACCATACCCATCCCTAGTTATTGATGAGACAACAGACCATACCCATCCCTAGTTATTGATGAGACAACAGACCATACCCATCCCTAGTTATTAATGAGACAACAGACCCATCCCTAGTTATTGATGAGAAAACAGACCCTACCCATCCCTAGTTATTGATGAGACAACAGACCATACCCATCCCTAGTTATTGATGAGACAACAGACCATACCCATCCCTAGTTATTGATGAGACAACAGACCATACCCATCCCTAGTTATTGATGAGACAACAGACCATACCCATCCCTAGTTATTGATGAGACAACAGACCATACCCATCCCTAGTTATTGATGAGACAACAGACCATACCCATCCCTAGTTATTGATGGAACAACAGACCCTACCCATCCCTAGTTATTGATGGAACAACAGACCCTACCCATCCCTAGTTATTGATGGAACAACAGACCCTACCCGTCCCTAGTTATTGATGGAACAACAGACCATACCCATCCCTAGTTATTGATGAGACAACAGACCCTACCCGTCCCTAGTTATTGATGAGACAACAGACCATACCCATCCCTAGTTATTGATGAGACAACAGACCATACCCATCCCTAGTTATTAATGAGACAACAGACCCATCCCTAGTTATTGATGAGACAACAGACCATACCCATCCCTAGTTATTGATGAGACAACAGACCATACCCATCCCTAGTTATTGATGAGACAACAGACCCATCCCTAGTTATTGATGAGAAAACAGACCATACCCATCCCTAGTTATTGATGAGACAAACAGACCATACCCATCCCTAGTTATTGATGAGAAAACAGACCATACCCATCCCTAGTTATTAATGAGACAACAGACCCATCCCTAGTTATTGATGAGAAAACAGACCATACCCATCCCTAGTTATTGATGAGACAACAGACCATACCCATCCCTAGTTATTGATGAGACAACAGACCATACCCATCCCTAGTTATTGATGAGACAACAGGCCCTACCCATCCCTAGTTATTGATGAGACAACAGACCCTACCCATCCCTAGTTATTAATGAGACAACAGGCCCATCCCTAGTTATTGATGAGACAACAGACCATACCCATCCCTAGTTATTGATGAGACAACAGACCATACCCATCCCTAGTTATTGATGAGACAACAGACCCTACCCATCCCTAGTTATTAATGAGACAACAGACCCATCCCTAGTTATTGATGAGACAACAGACCCTACCCATCCCTAGTTATTAATGAGACAACAGACCCATCCCTAGTTATTGATGAGACAACAGACCATACCCATCCCTAGTTATTGATGAGACAACAGACCATACCCATCCCTAGTTATTGATGAGACAACAGACCATACCCATCCCTAGTTATTGATGAGACAACAGACCATACCCATCCCTAGTTATTAATGAGACAACAGACCCATCCCTAGTTATTGATGAGACAACAGACCCTACCCATCCCTAGTTATTGATGGAACAACAGACCCTACCCATCCCTAGTTATTGATGGAACAACAGACCCTACCCGTCCCTAGTTATTGATGGAACAACAGACCATACCCATCCCTAGTTATTGATGAGACAACAGACCCTACCCGTCCCTAGTTATTGATGAGACAACAGACCATACCCATCCCTAGTTATTGATGAGACAACAGACCATACCCATCCCTAGTTATTAATGAGACAACAGACCCATCCCTAGTTATTGATGAGACAACAGACCATACCCATCCCTAGTTATTGATGAGACAACAGACCATACCCATCCCTAGTTATTGATGAGACAACAGACCATACCCATCCCTAGTTATTGATGAGACAACAGACCCATCCCTAGTTATTGATGAGAAAACAGACCATACCCATCCCTAGTTATTGATGAGACAACAGACCATACCCATCCCTAGTTATTGATGAGAAAACAGACCATACCCATCCCTAGTTATTAATGAGACAACAGACCCATCCCTAGTTATTGATGAGAAAACAGACCATACCCATCCCTAGTTATTAATGAGACAACAGACCATACCCATCCCTAGTTATTGATGAGACAACAGACCCTACCCATCCCTAGTTATTAATGAGACAACAGGCCCATCCCTAGTTATTGATGAGAAAACAGACCATACCCATCCCTAGTTATTGATGAGACAACAGACCATACCCATCCCTAGTTATTGATGAGACAACAGACCATACCCATCCCTAGTTATTGATGAGACAACAGACCATACCCATCCCTAGTTATTGATGAGACAACAGACCATACCCATCCCTAGTTATTGATGAGACAACAGACCATACCCATCCCTAGTTATTGATGAGACAACAGACCATACCCATCCCTAGTTATTGATGGAACAACAGACCCTACCCATCCCTAGTTATTGATGGAACAACAGACCCTACCCATCCCTAGTTATTGATGGAACAACAGACCCTACCCGTCCCTAGTTATTGATGGAACAACAGACCATACCCATCCCTAGTTATTGATGAGACAACAGACCCTACCCGTCCCTAGTTATTGATGAGACAACAGACCATACCCATCCCTAGTTATTGATGAGACAACAGACCATACCCATCCCTAGTTATTAATGAGACAACAGACCCATCCCTAGTTATTGATGAGACAACAGACCATACCCATCCCTAGTTATTGATGAGACAACAGACCATACCCATCCCTAGTTATTGATGAGACAACAGACCATACTCATCCCTAGTTATTGATGAGACAACAGACCCATCCCTAGTTATTGATGAGAAAACAGACCATACCCATCCCTAGTTATTGATGAGACAAACAGACCATACCCATCCCTAGTTATTGATGAGAAAACAGACCATACCCATCCCTAGTTATTAATGAGACAACAGACCCATCCCTAGTTATTGATGAGAAAACAGACCATACCCATCCCTAGTTATTGATGAGACAACAGACCATACCCATCCCTAGTTATTGATGAGACAACAGACCATACCCATCCCTAGTTATTGATGAGACAACAGGCCCTACCCATCCCTAGTTATTGATGAGACAACAGACCCTACCCATCCCTAGTTATTAATGAGACAACAGGCCCATCCCTAGTTATTGATGAGACAACAGACCATACCCATCCCTAGTTATTGATGAGACAACAGACCATACCCATCCCTAGTTATTGATGAGACAACAGACCCTACCCATCCCTAGTTATTAATGAGACAACAGACCCATCCCTAGTTATTGATGAGACAACAGACCCTACCCATCCCTAGTTATTAATGAGACAACAGACCCATCCCTAGTTATTGATGAGACAACAGACCATACCCATCCCTAGTTATTGATGAGACAACAGACCATACCCATCCCTAGTTATTGATGAGACAACAGACCATACCCATCCCTAGTTATTGATGAGACAACAGACCATACCCATCCCTAGTTATTAATGAGACAACAGACCCATCCCTAGTTATTGATGAGACAACAGACCCTACCCATCCCTAGTTATTGATGGAACAACAGACCCTACCCATCCCTAGTTATTGATGGAACAACAGACCCTACCCGTCCCTAGTTATTGATGGAACAACAGACCATACCCATCCCTAGTTATTGATGAGACAACAGACCCTACCCGTCCCTAGTTATTGATGAGACAACAGACCATACCCATCCCTAGTTATTGATGAGACAACAGACCATACCCATCCCTAGTTATTAATGAGACAACAGACCCATCCCTAGTTATTGATGAGACAACAGACCCATCCCTAGTTATTGATGAGACAACAGACCATACCCATCCCTAGTTATTGATGAGACAACAGACCATACCCATCCCTAGTTATTGATGAGACAACAGACCCATCCCTAGTTATTGATGAGAAAACAGACCATACCCATCCCTAGTTATTGATGAGACAACAGACCATACCCATCCCTAGTTATTGATGAGAAAACAGACCATACCCATCCCTAGTTATTAATGAGACAACAGACCCATCCCTAGTTATTGATGAGAAAACAGACCATACCCATCCCTAGTTATTAATGAGACAACAGACCATACCCATCCCTAGTTATTGATGAGACAACAGACCCTACCCATCCCTAGTTATTAATGAGACAACAGGCCCATCCCTAGTTATTGATGAGACAACAGACCATACCCATCCCTAGTTATTGATGAGACAACAGACCCTACCCATCCCTAGTTATTGATGAGACAACAGACCATACCCATCCCTAGTTATTGATGAGACAACAGACCCTACCCATCCCTAGTTATTGATGAGACAACAGGCCCATCCCTAGTTATTAATGAGACAACAGACCCATCCCTAGTTATTGATGAGACAACAGACCATACCCATCCCCAGTTATTGATGAGACAACAGACCATACCCATCCCTAGTTATTGATGAGACAACAGACCATACCCATCCCTAGTTATTGATGAGACAACAGACCATACCCATCCCTAGTTATTGATGAGACAACAGACCATACCCATCCCTAGTTATTGATGAGACAACAGACCATACCCATCCCTAGTTATTGATGAGACAACAGACCATACCCATCCCTAGTTATTGATGAGACAACAGACCATACCCATCCCTAGTTATTGATGGAACAACAGACCCTACCCATCCCTAGTTATTGATGGAACAACAGACCCTACCCATCCCTAGTTATTGATGAGAAAACAGACCATACCCATCCCTAGTTATTGATGAGACAACAGACCCATCCCTAGTTATTGATGAGACAACAGACCATACCCATCCCTAGTTATTGATGAGAAAACAGACCCTACCCATCCCTAGTTATTGATGAGACAACAGACCATACCCATCCCTAGTTATTGATGAGACAACAGACCATACCCATCCCTAGTTATTGATGGAACAACAGACCATACCCATCCCTAGTTATTGATGAGACAACAGACCCATCCCTAGTTATTGATGAGAAAACAGACCATACCCATCCCTAGATATTGATGAGACAACAGACCATACCCATCCCTAGTTATTGATGAGAAAACAGACCATACCCATCCCTAGTTATTAATGAGACAACAGACCCATCCCTAGTTATTGATGAGAAAACAGACCATACCCATCCCTAGTTATTAATGAGACAACAGACCATACCCATCCCTAGTTATTGATGAGACAACAGACCCTACCCATCCCTAGTTATTAATGAGACAACAGGCCCATCCCTAGTTATTGATGAGACAACAGACCATACCCATCCCTAGTTATTGATGAGACAACAGACCCTACCCATCCCTAGTTATTGATGAGACAACAGACCCTACCCATCCCTAGTTATTGATGAGACAACAGACCATACCCATCCCTAGTTATTGATGAGACAACAGACCCTACCCATCCCTAGTTATTGATGAGACAACAGGCCCATCCCTAGTTATTAATGAGACAACAGACCCATCCCTAGTTATTGATGAGACAACAGACCATACCCATCCCTAGTTATTGATGAGACAACAGACCATACCCATCCCTAGTTATTGATGAGACAACAGACCATACCCATCCCTAGTTATTGATGAGACAACAGACCATACCCATCCCTAGTTATTGATGGAACAACAGACCATACCCATCCCTAGTTATTGATGAGACAACAGACCATACCCATCCCTAGTTATTGATGAGACAACAGACCATACCCATCCCTAGTTATTGATGGAACAACAGACCCTACCCATCCCTAGTTATTGATGAGACAACAGACCCTACCCATCCCTAACCCGATGTATAATGTCGGGGTTCGTCGGGCAGCAGAGATCTAAGTGGAATTCCACTCTCCATGAAATGAATGAGAGGTGTATTAATTCAGGAGTTAAAATAACACTCAGTCTTGTAAAATAATAAGTTGTTGTTCATCACCAAACAGTCATTCTGATTCCCGATATAAATTAACCTTTGAGTTACTAAAACGTCACCCATAATATTTATCCAGATTAAAAACTGCTAAATCTCATGTCAAACTACCAGGAAGTAAAGACAGACTGAGTGGACGGAGAACAAGCCCGGCGGCTCTTAGAAAACACCGATATCACACAGCATGGACCCAGTATTGCAGTGACATTACCTGAAGCATATGTGCTGATGCAGAAAAGCAACTCAAACAACATTGAAATTGCATGCAACATCCAATCCTGTCATACACCACATTATGGTTTCACAAATGAGTTGTTTATCCAACTGTTTTGTTATTGTAACAGCGTGAATTAAGATAAAATGCTGGCTGTATAATTTAGCCCAAACCTCTAATTATATTTGCTGACACACTGCAGTCCCCCTTTAGTTACCAGTAGACTAGCTACCTAGCTACGTAAACCACGCCCCCTCTGTGATGTTGGTTACGAGGCGGTACTTATTTAAATTAGGTAAGAGAATAAGACGTTACCATTGGTGTATGAAACAAAAAAAAAGCCCTTAATAATCCCGCCTCCATCCCTCCTCCTGTATTCGATGGTGTTTGACATGGGGGGAGGGGACCCCCATGTCAAATTTGATGACCAATCTTTATCAATATAGAAGCAACAGTCATTTTTCATACTTTGGTTGTCCTACTTGGTTTTGGTTTCATCCAAATGATTTTGACTGTTTGGGACCTTTAATAACTCGAGTGTGATTGTGTCATTTTATTCTGTGTAGAGTAAAACAATGCAAACACTCAAAACCACGCCCCTCATTATCATATTTCCCAGCATGCTTTATTGCAGGTAGAGTATTTTGAAGTGTTTGTTTCAATATCTGTGTTTTTGCATGCACAATGATTGATTGACTTTTAATTATTTATGTTTAGCATAAGAACAACCCACAAAAAATCTCCCCTCCCCCCAAATAATCTGTTTGTAGTTGGATTTATCCCACCCATTACTGGGATGGTTGTTCTAGTTTACATGGTGTAGGGAATCCCCAATGTATAATCTCCCTAAACTTGGCAGTCATTCTAAATGCAGGTTGTGAGTGATTCAAACTTCAAATTGTTGGATGTCACTTTTACAACCCATAATAATCATATGGATTGCTTGATATGGCCTGCAAACCAGGAGTTTCAGGGTAAAACTAGGCTGTTGAGGTAATAGTCTGATGATATTTTAATGTATTGTCACAAAGGGTTAAATTACAAGGATGAAATATTCACGTATCCTCTCACTTGGTGGCGACTACAGGATTGATGCAACAACCAGGTCTTTGTCACTAGCAAACACAGTCATCGGTGGTAATTCCAACATTCAATAAAGGCAATCGTGGGATATTTGCAAATATTTGCTGACATTAGCATATATCCCAGTGTGCCTTTAGAGTGAACGTTAGAATTACCACCCATGGCTGTGTGTACTAGTGACAGAGACTTAGTCATTTGCATCATTGCATTCACTTGCATGTTTAGCTTTTATGAATTGCTACAAATATCACAAGGTTCATCTTTCATTGCCTGTTAACTTCCTGTCCCAGCGGCATGATGTCTTTGACCTTCTCACCTTTTCCATTTTGTCAAATTATGACGACCTTCAGGGTGGGTTCTAATTCCCACTGAAATCTATCCAAAATGGTGTCTTTGACCTTCTCACCTCTTCCATTTTGTCAGATTATGACGACCTTCAGGGTGGGTTCTAATTCCCACTGAAATCTATCCAAAATGGTGTCTTTGACCATCTCACCTCTTCCATTTTGTCAAATTATGACGACCTTCAGGGTGGGTTTTAATTCCCACTGAAATCTATCCAAAATGGTGTCTTTGACCTTCTCACCTCTTCCATTTTGTCAGATTATGACAACCTTCAGGGTGGGTTCTAATTCCCACTGAAATCTATCCAAAATGGTGTCTTTGACCTTCTCAACTCTTCCATTTTGTCAAGTTATGACGACCTTCAGGGTGGGTTCTAATTCCCACTGAAATCTATCCAAAATTGTGTCTTTGACCTTCTCACCTCTTCCATTTTGTCAGATTATGACGACCTTCAGGGTGGGTTCTAATTCCCACTGAAATCTATCCAAAATGGTGTCTTTGACCTTCTCACCTCTTCCATTTTGTCAGATTATGACGACCTTCAGGGTGGGTTCTAATTCCCACTGAAATCTATCCAAAATGGTGTCTTTGACCTTCTCACCTCTTCCATTTTGTCAAATTATGACGACCTTCAGGGTGGGTTCTAATTCCCACTGAAATCTATCCAAAATGGTGTCTTTGACCTTCTCACCTCTTCCATTTTTGTCAAGTTATGACGACCTTCAGGGTGGGTTTATCCAAAATGGTGTCTTTGACCTTCTCACCTCTTCCATTTTGTCAGATTATGACGACCTTCAGGGTGGGTTCTAATTCCCACTGAAATCTATCCAAAATGGTGTCTTTGACCTTCTCACCTCTTCCACTTTGTCAAATTATGACGACCTTCAGGGTGGGTTTATCCAAAATGGTGTCTTTGACCTTCTCACCTCTTCCATTTTGTCAAATTATGACGATTTTTTTTAGTAATCAAACTGAAGCCGACCTCAAAAAAGGATGAATTGTCAAATTCCCGAGAGGGCAGGTGACAGGTGACCAGACGCCCCACCCCATTGATGAGGTCACTCAGATAGGACATTAGCATAACTCATTACAAAATAGACACACAGAAATGCATGAAATTCACTTTAAAACTTTTTTAGAAAAAAATCTCTCTACCCCTTTGCAAAATGAGTAGAATTGCATAAAACGTGGTATAAAAATTGCAACGTTTTCTCTCCACCCCATAGTACTAAAATGGTTTGCCGCGATGTGCCACCTCCCCAAATAAATCTCGCTTAGTGCCCCCAATAGGTTAGAGCTGGGAGCTATTTGGGACTGAACCTGTGTGACTCAGCTCTTTCCTATTGAACTGAGAGGCCAGTGAGATGAAGGGATGGATGACTATTTATCTTTACGGAGAGTCTGGAAAGAGGAGAGGAAAAACAGTGGATGTGTATCATCAAGTATTATAAAGTAGAACCAAGTAGCATCAAGTAGATTCAAGTAGATTCATGTACTCTCGTTGGTTGCTAGAGCATTATGATGGTGCAGTGGTTTAGGCAGCGCCCTCCGATCACCAGTTTGCTCCCAGTGTTGGGCCATCATTACTATTATTATTTTGTGAGTGCAGAGGAAGACATATATCAATGTTCTCAGAACCTTTTCAAACATCCAGAAATAGTCTCTCTCTCTTTCACGCTCTCAGACCTGGTCTCTCCCTCTCAGTCTCTCTCTCTTTCACGCTCTCAGACCTGGTCTCTCCCTCTCAGTCTCTCTCTCTTTCACGCTCTCAGACCTGGTCAAATGACCCTTCTCTCTCTCTTTCACGCTCTCAGACCTGGTATCTCCCTCTCAGACTATCTCTCTACAGTAAATTACCCTTCTCTCTCTCTTTCACGCTCTCAGACCTGGTCTCTCCCTCTCAGACTATCTCTCTACAGTAAATGACCCTTCTCTCGCTCTTTCACACTCTCAGACCTGGTCTCTCCCTCTGACTATCTCTCTACAGTAAATGACCCTTCTCTCTCTCTTTCACACTCTCAGACCTGGTCTCCCCCTCTCAGACTATCTCTCTACAGTAAATAAACCTTCTCTCTCTCTCCCTCAGACTATCTCTCTACAGTAAATTACCCTTCTCTCTCTCTTTCACGCTCTCAGACCTGGTCTCTCCCTCTCAGTCTCTCTCTCTTTCACGCTCTCAGACCTGGTCAAATGACCCTTCTCTCTCTCTTTCACGCTCTCAGACCTGGTATCTCCCTCTCAGACTATCTCTCTACAGTAAATGACCCTTCTCTCACTCTTTCACACTCTCAGACCTGGTCTCTCCCTCTGACTATCTCTCTACAGTAAATGACCCTTCTCTCTCTCTTTCACACTCTCAGACCTGGTCTCCCCCTCTCAGACTATCTCTCTACAGTAAATAAACCTTCTCTCTCTCTCCCTCAGACTATCTCTCTACAGTAAATGACCCTTCTCTCTCTCTTTCACGCTCTCAGACCTGGTCTCCCCCTCTCAGACTATCTCTCTACAGTAAATTACCCTTCTCTCTCTCTCTCCCTCTCAGACCTGGTCTCTCCCTCAGACTATCTCTCTACAGTAAATTACCCTTCTCTCTCTCTCTCCCTCTCAGACCTGGTCTCTCCCTCAGACTATCTCTCTACAGTAAATTACCCTTCTCTCTCTCTCTCGGACTATCTCTCTACAGTAAATTACCCTTCTCTCTCTCTCCCTCTCAGACTATCTCTCTATAGTAAATTACCCTTCTCTCTCTCCCTTCCTTAAGCTCTGTGTGTGACTGCAGTGTCTACATGGGAGCAGTGACCTCACCTCTCACTGACTCCTGTCGACCTTCCGTTCACCAATCACTTCTACAGCATCAACACACACACACACACACACTTTATAATGACTATGCACTGCGAGGTGAAGGTGTGTGTGTGTGGTGTGTGGTGTGTGTGTGTGTGTGTGTGTCATAACTAGCTCTTAACTGAGACACGCACACACCCTGTGCTGACTCCTGTGATGTCTCAGGTATAATGATGGACACTGATGGGATAAGAAGCTCAGTAACCTTGCTGTGATTAAATAAGGCTTGTCAGGGAGATGGATAAAATGCAGGATCAGTCTATTCATTCTACGTGTATGTCTTCTGCATATATATTGCCCATAAGAGCCATTTTTAAGGCAACGGTTTTGCAAAAAAAAACAACGTCCATTTTTTTTTTTTTTTACCTAGGCAACTTGGGGATTCAAACCAGCGACATTTTGGTTAATGGCCCAATGCTCTTAATAACTAGGCTACCTAAAACCCATTAGCCATTAGCCATACTCATCTGAGGTCATCAATAATATAGCTGTAAGAGTTGTCTTGAAAGGGCTTTATTGATTTTAACACAACTTTTTTTTTTTGTGCTATTGATTTCTTAAATATTTCACTTTTTCATGTCTCAAAAGTAAGGGTTATAAAAATTCTGTGAACTTTCAACAAATTCCCTGGATTTCCAGAAATCCTGGCTGAAGGAGTCCAGATATCTGACCTCCAACCGGGATATAAAAAAAAAAAAAAAACAGAGAATTGATTTAAAATTCCCGGAATTTTGCAGTCCTACTCAAAATGTCCAACGGCCAATCAAGATGTCTTATTGAAGGTTCAATGCAGCTGTTTTTATCTTAATATCAAATCATTCCTGGGTAACAATTAAGTGTCTGTGATTGTTTTTAATACAAATGGTCAAAACAAAAATACTTGTTTCTATAAAAGGGCTTTCATTGGTTTGGGATACCTATTCTTATTGGTCAATAAACAAATGTACTGCCTGGTGATGTCACACAATTATTCAGACCCTTTACTCAGAACTTTGTTGAAGCACCTTTGGATTACAGCCTCAAGTCTTCTTGGGTCTGATGCTACAAGCTTGGTACACCTGTGTTTGGGGAGTTTCCCCCATTCTTCTCTGCAGATCCTCTCAATCTCTGTCAGGTTGGGTGGGGAGCGTCGCTGCACAGCAATTTTCAGGTCTCTCCAGAGATGTTCGATCGGGCCGTGGCTCGGGTGGCTGAGGTCCTTGTTTATCTTCTAGATAGTACCGAGGTGAACAGGCCGTGGCTCGGATGGCTGAGGTCCTTGATGATCTTCTAGATATTACCGAGGTGAACAGGCCGTGGCTCGGATGGCTGAGGTCCTTGATGATCTTCTAGATAGTATCGGGGTGAACAGGCCGTGGCTCGGATGGCTGAGGTCCTTGATGATCTTCTAGATAGTACCGAGGTGAACAGGCCGTGGCTCGGATGGCTGAGGTCCTTGATGATCTTCTAGATAGTACCGGGGTGAACAGGCCGTGGCTCGGATGGCTGAGGTCCTTGATAATCTTCCAGATAGTATCGGGGTGAACAGGCCGTGGCTCAGGTGGCTGAGGTCCTTGATGATCTTCTAGATGGTAGCAGGGTGAACAGGCCGTGGCTCGGGTGGCTGAGGTCCTTGTTGATCTTCTAGATGGTAGCAGGGTGAACAGGCTGTGGCTCGGATGGCTGAGGTCCTTGATGATCTTCTAGATGGTAGCAGGGTGAACAGGCCGTGGCTCGAGTGGCTGAGGTCCTTGATGATCTTCCAGATGGTAGCAGGGTGAACAGGCCGTGGCTCGGGTGGCTGAGTTCCTTGTTGATCTTCTAGATGGTAGCAGGGTGAACAGGCCGTGGCTCGGGTGGCTGAGGTCCTTGATGATCTTCTTGGCCTTCCTGTGACACCTGGTGTTGTAGGTATCCTGTAGGGTAGGCAGCGTGCACCCAATGGTGCCTTCGGTTACAAATATACTCTCTATGGTGCTCCTGTAGAACACTGTGATGCAGCCCGACAGTATGCTCTCTGGTGCTCCTGTAGAACACTGTGATGCAGCCCGACAGTATGCTCTCTGGTGCTCCTGTAGAACACTGTGATGCAGCCCGACAGTTTTCTCTCGATGGTGCTCCTGTAGAACACTATGATGCAGCCCGACAGTATGCTCTCTATGGTGCTCCTGTAGAACACTGTGATGCAGCCCGACAGTATGCTCTCGATGGTGCTCCTGTAGAATACTGTGATGCAGCCCGACAGTATGCTCTCGATGGTGCTCCTGTAGAACACTGTGATGCAGCCCGACAGTATGCTCTCGATGGTGCTCCTGTAGAACACTCTGAGGGCCCTAGGGGACAGGCCAAATTTCTTCAGCATCCTGAGGTTAAAGAGTCACTGACGTGCCTTCTTCACCATGGTATCTGTGTGGTTTCGACCATTTCAGCTCCTCTAAGATGTGTACAACGTTTTTGATGAGGATGGGGGGTGTGCTCAGCCTGGTTCCTCCTGAATTTCACAATCAGCTCCTTTGTTTTGCTGACATTATGGGGAGGTTGTTTACCACACCGTCACAGTGCCTACCTGTAGGCAGTCTCATCGTTGTTGGTAATCAGGCCTATCACTGTTGTGTCATAAGAGAACTTGATGATGGAGTTGGAACTGTGTGAGGCCAAGCAGTCGTAAGTATACAGGGTATGCACGAGGGGACTGAGGACACACCATATCAGACCCGCTGAATTGTCGTGGGTATACACGAGGGGACTGAGGACACACCGTATCAGACCCGCTGAATCGTCGTGGGTATACACGAGGGGACTGAGGACACACCATATCAGACCCGCTGAATCGCTCCTCCACTTTGTCCCTATACTTGTATCTCGCCATCTTGATCGATCAGCGTAGGTCGTATTTGTACTGTTGTCCCTGGTCACCTTGCCCTGTTTATAAGCAGCATCTTTCTCCTTCAGTTTCCCAACAAGGCTGCCATTAATTCACAATTTTTTTTTTCCGTTTTGAAAGACACCACTGGTATCATATTATTTATATTATATTTATATTATTTATTCTTTGTTTTTATGAATCCGTTGACGGGGTAAGCATACTCATTGATGTTATTCCCAGAGGCAACTTGGAACATATTCCAGTCCATGTGATCGAAACAGTCTTGGAGCATGGATTCTGGTTGGTTAGATTAGCATTGTACAGACCTGACCACCATAACATCCCTCTTGAGACTTTGTAGGTGGGGCGGAGCAAAATGGAGGTGTGGTCAGATTTGCCGACAGGAGATGGCCTTATACCTGTGTCGAAAAGGCGTGTACAAGCGTAGGTATAGCATAGAATCTCCAAGAGTTGATAGTAATTTGGGAGCAAATTACTTCTGTTAAAGTTCCCCGAAACAATGAATGCTGCCTCACAGTCTCCAGTTTATTCAGAGTCAAATGAAGATCTTTGAGAGTATTTTTGGTGACAGCTTGGGGCAGAATGTACACGGCCATGGCGATAATCCCTGAGAGCTCTCTCATAAGGTAAAAAGGGTGACAATTGATGACCAAGTTTTTTAAGTCGGGAGAAGTTCGCAAGTTCCTTTATGTTTCCCCCCGTCGTACCACCTGTCATAAAGCAGAGACCAAGAAAGAGCTTCCTATCTGCCCGATGAACAGTAAAACCCGCTGGTTGTATATGATCCATTTTGATGTCGGAGGAAAACCAGGTCTCAGAAAAACAGAGTATGTTGCAAATTCTGACGTCCCTCTGGAAGGAAATTCTTAATCTGAGTTCGTCCAGTTTATTAATAACTGAACAGTGACGAGTAGAATGCTCGGTAACGGAGGACGGGTTGCACGGTGTCTAAATCTCACTACCCCCCACATCCGCCTCTCCGCCCGGCACATCACCAAAGAAGCTAGACTATTGTCCGACCGTTGTTCATCCGTCTCTGCGAATTCAGGAAGTTTGGGACGGTTAGTATCCAGCGATTCATATTCCAATAGTTCTACTTGGGTGTATGAAGTAATGCACGAAAAAAACTTTGTAAGAAAATTTGAGAAAAGCATTAGAAAAAAAACAAGAAAAATTCTCCATGAGTAAAATCTTAGCTATATAAGGCATATATATATATATATATATACATACATACATATACATATATATATATATATATATATATATATATATATATATATATATATATATATATATATATATATATATATATATATATATATATGGCTATATTTTACACGCAGAAGGCTGAACACACGAAGAGAAAAAGCAGGTGAGCCTCCATTTTAGTTTAGATTTAAAAATAAAATATGTTTTTACATTTAAGGATTTTCCTGTAAAGAAACCAATTTCGTTGAAACTTTTTTAACGTGGTTTCTCAAATGAGCCTGGTTCATGGTTGCACCTCAGCCACGCTCAAGGTACTAAACGATATCTTAACCACCATCGATAAGAAACAATACTGTGCAGCCGTATTCATTGACCTGGCCAAGGCTTTCGAGACAATCACCACATCCTCATCGGCAGACTCGATAGCCTTGGTTTCTCAAATGATTGCCTCGCCTGGTTCACCAACTACTTCTCTGATAGAGTTCAGTGTGTCAAATCGGAGGGCCTGTCGTCCTGGACCTCTGGCAGTCTCTATGGGGGTGCCACAGGGTTCAATTCTCGGGCCGACTCTTTTCTGTATACATCAATGATGTCGCTTATTTCCCTCACTAACTTCAAGCACCAGCTGTCAGAGCAGCTCACAGATCACTGCAACTGTACATAGCCCATCTGTAAATAGCCCATCCAACTACCTCATCCCCATTCTGTATTTATTCATTTATTTTTGCTCCTTTGCATTCCAGTATCTCTACTTGCACATTCATCTTCTGCACATCTATCACTCCAGTGTTTAATTGCTATATTGTAATTACCTCGCCACTATGGCATATTTATTGCCTTACCTCCCTTATCTTACCTCATTTGCACACACTGTATATATACTTTTTATTTTTCAATGCTATATATATAATATCTTTTATTTTTCAATTGTATTATTGACTGCATGGTTTGTTTATTCCATGTGTAACTCTGTGTTGTTGTTTGTGTCGAACTTCTTTGCTTTATCTTGGCCAGGTCGCAGTTGTAAATGAGAACTTGTTCTCAACTGGCTTACTTGGTTAACTGGGCTACCTGGTTAACTAGCTTACCTGGTTAATTAAAGGTGAAATGAAATAAAATAAACATCCCAAACACACACAAACACACAGAGAGAGAGAGAGAAGCATCATGACAGGAATTCAGATTACACATTGACTGTTGTTGTGCTGAGGAGTGAGCTAACTATTTACACATACCCACACACCCACACACGCACACACACACACACACACACACACACACACACACAGAGAGAGAGAGAGAGAGAGAGAGAGAGACTCACACACACAGAAACACAGACAGTCAGACACAAGGACACACACACACTGTGGGAATACTGTGCTGCCAGTCAAAGAGGCATTTCATCCAGCCTGACAGTGACAGACACAGCCTGATAAACGTCCACAGAGAAGAGGCCAAAACACACACACACTGTGTTGACAGACATTAATGTAGATCTTCATTTGATCACTCTTTTGTTGCTGAGAGTGTTCCTGCAAACTTGTAGTATATTTGAGTTTTTAAAAAGGCTTCTGAAGTTTGTAGATTACAATTTTATATTTCAGACTTACTTTGTCCTAACGAAAAATGAATCAACCGCTACAAAAATTTTGATTATACATATCCACATAATAATTGACATGTCCTGTTGCTGCAGGAACATTTTACTGATGTAGCAAACTGGCTCAAATTAAGATCCTACATCTGTAGACGCAGTTTCAATCAATAGTGTCTTTAATGCCAAGCCTGACACACTGGGACAAGGATGGCCTTCACACACACACACAAACACACACACACACAGCAACCCCCCCCCCCTCCCCCATACACACACACATATATCCCCTTAACTGCCCTGAATGTAGTAAATGTAACAGTAACAGCAGTAGTAGTAGTAGTAACAGCAGTAGTAACAGCAGTAGTAGTGGTAGTAACAGCAGTAGTTATAGCAGTAGTAGTAGTACTAACAGCAGTAGTAACAGTAGTAGTAGCAGTAGTAGTAACAGCAGTAGTAACAGCAGTAGTAGTAGTAGTAACAGCAGTAGTAACAGTAGTAGTAGCAGTAGTAGTAACAGTAGTAGTAGCAGTAGTAGTAACAGTAGTAGTAGTAGTAACAGTAGCAGTAGTAGTAACAGCAGTAGTAACAGTAGTAGTAGCAGTAGTAGTAACAGTAGTAGTAGTAGTAACAGTAGCAGTAGTAGTAACAGCAGTAGTAACAGTAGTAGTAGCAGTAGTAGTAACAGTAGTAGTAGTAGTAACAGTAGCAGTAGTAGTAACAGTAGCAGTAGTAGTAACAGTAGCAGTAGTAGTAACAGTAGTAGTAGTAGTAGCAGTAGTAACAGTATTAGTAGTAGTAGTAACAGTAGTAGTAGCATTAGTAGTAACAGTAGTAGTAACAGTAGTAACAGTAGCAGTAACAGTAGTAGTAACAGTAGTAACAGCAGTAGTAACAGTAGTAACAGTAGTAGTAACAGTGGTAACAGTAGTAGTAACAGTAGTAGTAGCAGTAGTAGTAACAGTAGCAGTAGTAGTAACAGTAGTAATAACAGTAGTAACAGTAGTAGTAACAGTAGGAGTAACAGTAGTAGTAACAGTAGTAACAGTAGTAGTAACAGTAGTAGTAACAGTAGCAGTAGTAGTAACAGTAGTAGTAACAGTAGTAGTAACAGTAGTAACAGTAGCAGTAACAGTAGTAGTAACAGTAGTAACAGTAGTAGTAACAGTAGTAGTAACAGTAGTAACAGTAGCAGTAACAGTAGTAGTAACAGTAGTAACAGTAGTAGTAACAGCAATAACAGTAGCAGTAACAGTAGTCGTAACAGTAGTAACAGTAGTAGTAACAGTAGTAATAGTAGCAGTAGTAACAGTAGTAGTGACAGTAGTAGTAACAGTAGTAGTAGTAGTAGTAAAAGTAGTAGTAACAGTAGTAGTAGCAGCAGTAGTAACAGTAGCAGTAACAGTAGTAGTAACAGTAACAGTAACAGCAACAGTAGTAGTAACAGTAACAGTAGTAGCAACAGTAACAGCAACAGTAGCAGTAACAGTAACAGTAGTAGTAACAGTAACAGTAACAGTAACAGTAACAGTAACAGTAGTAACAGTAGCAGTAACAGTAGCAGTAACAGTAGTAGTAACAGTAACAGTAACAGCAACAGTAACAGCAACAGTAGCAGTAACAGTAACAGTAGTAGTAACAGTAACAGTAACAGTAACAGTAACAATAGTAGTAGTAGTAAAAGTAGTAGTAACAGTAACAGTAACAGTAGTAGTAGTAGTAACAGTAGCAGTAACAGTAGTAGTAGCAGTAACATTAGTAGTAACAGTAACAGTAGCAGTAACAGTAGTTGTAACAGTAGCAGTAACTTTAGTAGTAGTAGTAGTAGTAGTAGTAGTAACAGTAACAGTAGTAGTAGTAGTAACAGTAGCAGTAACAGTAGTAGTAGCAGTAACATTAGTAGTAACAGTAGTAGTAACAGTAACAGAAGTAGTAACAGTAGTAGTAGTAACAGTAACAGTAGCAGTAACAGTAGTAGTAACAGTAGTAGTAGTAGTAGTAGTAGTAACAGTAGCAGTAACAGTAGCAGTAAGGGTAGTAGTAGTAGTAACATTAGTAGTAACAGTAACAGTAGTAGTAACAGTAGTAGTAGTAGTAAGAGTAACAGTAGCATTAACAGTAGTAGTAGTAGTAACAGTAACAGTAGTAACAGTGGTAACAGTAGCTGTAACAGTAGCAGTACCAGTAGTAGTAACAGTAGTAGTAGTAGTAAGAGTAACAGTAGCAGTAACAGTAGTAGTAACAGTAGTAACCGTAGTAACAGTAGTAGTAACAGTAGTAGTAACAGTAGTAGTAACAGTAGTAGTAGTAGTAACCGTAGTAGTAATAGTGGAAGTAACAGTAGTAACCGTAGTAACAGTAGTAGTAACAGTAACAGTAGGACTTACAGTAGCAGAGGAAGCAACAGTAGTAACAGTACCAGTAGTGGTAACAGTAACAGTAGTAACAGTAGTAACAGTAGCAGTAGTAGTAACAGATGCAGTAACAGTAACAGTAGTAGTAACAGTAACAGTAGTAGTAACAGTAGTAGCAACAGTAACGGTAGCAGTAGTAGTAACAGTGGTAGTAGTAACGGTAGCAGTAACAGTGACAGTAACAGTAACAGTAGTAGCAACAGTGACAGTAACAGTAGCAGTAGTAGTAACAGTAGTAGTAACAGTAGTAGTAACAGTAACAGTAATAGCAGTAGCAGTAGTAGCAACAGTAGTAGTAACAGTGGCAGTAACAGTAATAGTAGTAACAGTAGCAGTAACAGTGTGACTGTACCAGTAGTAACAGTAGTAGTAACATTAGTAGTAACAGTAACAGTAGTAACAGTAGTAACAGTGTGACTGTACCAGTGGTAACAGTAGTAACAGTAGTAACATTGTGACTGTACCAATGGTAGTAACAGTAGTAACAGTAGTAACAGTAGTAACAGTAGTAACAGTAACAGTAGTAACAGTAACAGTAGTAACAGTAGTAACAGTAACAGTGTGACTGTACCAGTGGTAGTAACAGTAGTAACAGTAGTAACATTAGTAACAGTAACAGTAGTAACATTAGTAACAGTAACAGTAGTAACAGTAGTAACAGTAACAGTAGTAACAGTAGTAACAGTAACAGTGTGCCTGTACCAGTGGTAGTAACAGTAGTAACAGTAACAGTGTGACTGTACCAGTGGTAGTAACAGTAGTAACAGTAGTAACATTAGTAACAGTAACAGTAACAGTAGTACCAGTAGTAACAGTAGTAACAGTAGTAACATTAGTAACAGTAACAGTGGTAACAGTAACAGTGTGACTGTACCAGTGGTAGTAACAGTAGTAACAGGAACAGTGTGACTGTACCAGTGGTAGTAACAGTAGTAACAGTAGTAACATTAGTAACAGTAACAGTAGTAACATTAGTAACAGTAACAGTAGTAACAGTAGTAACATTAGTAACAGTAGTAACAGTAGTAACAGAATCAGTAGTAACAGTAACAGTGTGCCTGTACCAGTAGTAGTAACAGTAGTAACAGTAACAGTGTGACTGTACCAGTGGTAGTAACAGTAGTAACAGTAACAGTGTGACTGTACCAGTGGTTGTAATAGTATGACTGTGGTACCAGCAGGAGACAGAGTAGTCTGTAGTCTGAATATGGGGTAAACCTGCTGATCTGGGATCAGTCTTCCTTTCTTTCTTTCTCTCGCTCTCCGTCACCTCTCTCTCTCTCTCTCTCTCTCTCTCTCTCTCTCTCTCTCTCTCTCTCTCTCTCTCTCTCTCTCTCTCTCTCTCTCTCTCTCTCTCTCTCTCTCTCTCTCTCTCTCTCTCTCTCCCTCTCCCTCTCTCTCTCTCTCTGTCTCCCTGTGTCTTTCTCTCCCTCTCCCTTTGTTTATTGTGATGAAGTATTAATGCAAGAGCCCCAGTTGCCTCTCCCTGACCTTGTCACACACAAACACAGTGAACGCTAACACACACACTCCACGTCACCGTGACCTTTCTCTCCACTCTCCTGTTCACAATTTTGCCTGAAGCTGGTCAGGCAAGCTGCTCCCAGCCTGCATATACTGTCCAGACACACACACACACACACACAGTGCCCCTAGCCTGCATATACTGTCCAGACCCCCCCCCCCCCCCCCCCCCCCACACACACACACACACACACACACACATTAAGTGCCCTTGGCCTGCATATACTGTCCAGACCCCCCCCCCACACACACACACTCACACACACACAGTGCCCCTAGCCTGCATATACTGTCCAGACACACACACACACACACACAAACATGAGCGCACACACACACACACACACAGTGCTCCTAGCCTGCATATATAAAGTTTGGTGGAGGAGGAATAATGTTCTGGGGCTGTTTTTCATGGTTCGGGCCCCTTAGTTCCAGGGAAGGGAAATCTAAATGCTACAGCGTACAATGACATTCTAGATGATTCTGTGCTTCCAACTTTGTGGCAACAGTTTGGTGAAGGCCCTTTCCTGTTTCAGCATTAGAATGCCCCCCGTGCACAAAGCGAGGTCCATACAGAGATGGTTTGTCGATACGGAAGAACTTGACTGACCTGCTACGAGGCCTGACCTCAACCCCATCGAACACCTTTGGGATGAATCGGAACGCCGACTGCGAGCCAGGCCTAATCGCCCAACATCAGTGCCCGACCTCACTAAGAAGAGTGGAGGATGTTATAGCAGCAAAGGAGGTGGGGGGGGGGGGCAACTCCATATTCACACCATTGATTTTGGAATGAGATGTTGGACCAGCAGTGTATGAATAGTGTATATATGTGGTTATACACACACTGAACAAAAATATAAACGAAATATGTAAAGACATTTTCCATATGCACAACAGCCTATTTCTCTAAAATGTTGTGAACAAATTTGTTTACATCCCTGTTAGTGAGCATTTCTCCTTTGCCAAGATAATCCATCCACTTGACAGGTGTGTCATATCAAGAAGCTGATTAAACAGCATTGTCATTACACAGGTACACCTTGTGCTGGGGGACAATAAAAGGCCACTAAAATGTGCAGTTTTGTCACACAACACAACACAATTGGCATGCTGACCGAGGGAATGTCCACCAGAGCTTTTGCCAGAGAATTGAATGTTCATTTCTCTACCATAAGCCACCTTGTCACGATTTCCGCCGAGGTCGGCCCTTCTCCTTTTTCGGGTGGTGTTCGGCGGTCGACGGTCACCGGCTTTCTAGTCACTACCGATCCATTTTTCTGTTTTGTTTTGTTTTGTCTGTATTACAAACACACCTGTTTTACATTCCCTCATTACCTTCCCTATTTAACCATCTGACATACATTTCTGTTCTGTCCGTGATTGTTCATGTCGTTAGTGGTTGTGTTTGTGTTAGAGTTGTGTTGTATGTTCAATTTTGGAATTTTGCTTTATTCTTTGAGTAAAACTCAGTTGGATTACTCCATACCTGTGTCCTGCGCCTGACTCCGCTTTCACTCTGCACCCAATCGTTGACACACCTCCAACGTTGTTTTAGAGAATTGGGCAGTACATCCAACCGGCCTCACAACCACAGACCAAATGTGTGGTGTCATGTGGGAGAGCAGTTTGCTGATGTCAACGTTGTGAACAGAGGGCCCCAGGGTGGCGGTGGGGTTATGGTATGGGCAGGTATAAGCTACGGACAACGAACACAATTGCATTATATCTATGGAAATTTGAATGCACAAAGATACCGTGACGAGATCCTCAGGCTCGTTGTGAGGCCAATTTTTTTTTAAGGTATCTGTGACCAACAGATGCATATCTATATTCCCAGTCATGTGAAATCCATAGATTTATAATGAATTTATATCAATTGAATGATTTACTCATATGAACTGTAAATCGGTAAAATGAATGAAATTGTTGTATGTTGCATTTATATTTTATTCAGTAAAAATATAAACATATTTTAAAAAACAAAAATATATATTTCCACACAACGAATGGTGTGTATAGACAGTAGTTATATAGGATGGTGTGTATAGACAGTAGTTATATAGGATGGTGTGTATAGACAGTATAGACAGTAGTTATATATAGGATCGTGTGTATAGACAGTAGTTATATAGGATGGTGTGTATAGACAGTATAGACAGTAGTTATATAGGATGGTGTGTATAGACAGTAGTTATATAGGATGGTGTGTATAGACAGTAGTTATATAGGATGGTGTGTATAGACAGTAGTTATATAGGATGGTGTGTATAGACAGTAGTTATATAGGATGGTGTGTATAGACAGTAGTTATATAGGATGGTGTGTATAGACAGTAGTTATATAGGATGGTGTGTATAGACAGTAGTTATATAGGATGGTGTGTATAGACAGTATAGACAGTAGTTATCTAGGATGGTGTGTATAGACAGTAGTTATATAGGATGGTGTGTATAGACAGTAGTTATATAGGATGGTGTGTATAGACAGTAGTTATATAGGATGGTGTGTATAGACAGTAGTTATATAGGATGGTGTGTATAGACAGTAGTTATATAGGATGGTGTGTATAGACAGTAGTTATATAGGATGGTGTGTATAGACAGTATAGACAGTAGTTATATAGGATGGTGTGTATAGACAGTAGTTATATAGGATGGTGTGTATAGACAGTAGTTATATAGGATGGTGTGTATAGACAGTAGTTATATAGGATGGTGTGTATAGACAGTAGTTATATAGGATGGTGTGTATAGACAGTATAGACAGTAGTTATATAGGATGGTGTGTATAGACAGTAGTTATATAGGATGGTGTGTATAGACAGTATAGACAGTAGTTATATAGGATGGTGTGTATAGACAGTAGTTATATAGGATGGTGTGTATAGACAGTAGTTATATAGGATGGTGTGTATAGACAGTAGTTATATAGGATGGTGTGTATAGACAGTAGTTATATAGGATGGTGTGTATAGACAGTAGTTATATAGGATGGTGTGTATAGACAGTACAGACAGTAGTTATATAGGATGGTGTGTATAGACAGTAGTTATATAGGATGGTGTGTATAGACAGTAGTTATATAGGATGGTGTGTATAGACAGTATAGACAGTAGTTATATAGGATGGTGTGTATAGACAGTAGTTATATAGGATGGTGTGTATAGACAATATAGACAGTAGTTATATAGGATGTTGTGTATAAACAGTAGTTATATAGGATGGTGTGTATAGACAGTAGTTATATTAGGATGGTGTGTATAGACAGTAGTTATATAGAATGGTGTGTATAGACAGTAGTTATATTAGGATGGTGTGTATAGACAGTAGTTATATAGGATGGTGTGTATAGACAGTAGTTATATAGGATGGTGTGTATAGACAGTAGTTATAGAGGATGGTGTGTATAGACAGTAGTTATATAGGATGGTGTGTATAGACAGTAGTTATATAGGATGGTGTGTATAGACAGTAGTTATATAGGATGGTGTGTATAGACAGTAGTTATATAGGATGGTGTGTATAGACAGTAGTTATATAGGATGGTGTGTATAGACAGTATAGACAGTAGTTATATAGGATGGTGTGTATAGACAGTAGTTATATAGGATGGTGTGTATAGACAGTAGTTATATAGGATGGTGTGTATAGACAGTAGTTATATTAGGATGGTGTGTATAGACAGTAGTTATATAGGATGGTGTGTATAGACAGTATAGACAGTAATTATATAGGATGGTGTGTATAGACAGTAGTTATAGGATGGTGTGTATAGACAGTAGTTATATAGGATGGTGTGTATAGACAGTAGTTATATAGGATGGTGTGTATAGACAGTAGTTATATAGGATGGTGTGTATAGACAGTAGTTATATAGGATGGTGTGTATAGACAGTAGTTATATAGGATGGTGTGTATAGACAGTATAGACAGTAATTATATAGGATGGTGAGTATAGACAGTAGTTATATAGGATGGTGAGTATAGACAGTAGTTATATAGGATGGTGTGTATAGACAGTAGTTATATAGGATGGTGTGTATAGACAGTAGTTATATAGGATGGTGTGTATAGACAGTAGTTATATAGGATGGTGTGTATAGACAGTAGTTATATAGGATGGTGTGTATAGACAGTAGTTATATAGGATGGTGTGTATAGACAGTAGTTATATAGGATGGTGTGTATAGACAGTAGTTATATAGGATGGTGTGTATAGACAGTAGTTATATAGGATGGTGTGTATAGACAGTAGTTATATATAGGATGGTGTGTATAGACAGTAGTTATATAGGATGGTGTGTATAGACAGTATAGACAGTAGTTATATAGGATGGTGTGCATAGACAGTAGTTATATAGGATGGTGTATATAGACAGTATAGACAGTAGTTATATAGGATGGTGTGTATAGACAGTAGTTATATAGGATGGTGTGTATAGACAGTAGTTATATAGGATGGTGTGTATAGACAGTAGTTATATAGGATGGTGTGTATAGACAGTAGTTATATAGGATGGTGTGTATAGACAATATAGACAGTAGTTATATAGGATGGTGTGTATAGACAGTAGTTATATAGGATGGTGTGTATAGACAGTAGTTATATAGGATGGTGTGTATAGACAGTATAGACAGTAGTTATATAGGATGGTGTGTATAGACAGTAGTTATATAGGATGGTGTGTATAGACAGTAGTTATATAGGATGGTGTGTATAGACAGTAGTTATATAGGATGGTGTGTATAGACAGTATAGACAGTAGTTATTTAGGATGGTGTGTATAGACAGTATAGACAGTAGTTATATAGGATGGTGTGTATAGACAGTAGTTATACAGGATGGTGTGTATAGACAGTAGTTATATAGGATGGTGTGTATAGACAGTAGTTATATAGGATGGTGTGTATAGACAGTAGTTATATAGGATGGTGTGTATAGACAGTAGTTATACAGGATGGTGTGTATAGACAGTAGTTGTATAGGATGGTGTGTATAGACAGTAGTTATATAGGATGGTGTGTATAGACAGTAGTTATAGGATGGTCTGTATAGACAGTATTTATATAGGATGGTGTGTATAGACAGAAGTTATATAGGATGGTGTGTATAGACAGTAGTTATATAGGATGGTGTGTATACACAGTATAGACAGTAGTTATATAGAATGGTGTGTATAGACAGTAGTTATATAGGATGGTGTGTATAGACAGTAGTTATATAGGATGGTGTGTATAGACAGTAGTTATATTAGGATGGTGTGTATAGACAGTAGTTATATAGGATGGTGTGTATAGACAGTAGTTATATAGGATGGTGTGTATAGACAGTATAGACAGTAATTATATAGGATGGTGTGTATAGACAGTAGTTCTATAGGATGGTGAGTATAGACAGTAGTTATATAGGATGGTGTGTATAGACAGTAGTTATATAGGATGGTGTGTATAGACAGTAGTTATATAGGATGGTGTGTATAGACAGTATAGACGGTAGTTATATAGGATGGTGTGTATAGACAGTATAGACAGTAGTTATATAGGATGGTGTGTATAGACAGTAGTTATATAGGATGGTGTGTATAGACAGTATAGACAGTAGTTATATAGGATGGTGTGTATAGACAGTAGTTCTATAGGATGGTGAGTATAGACAGTAGTTATATAGGATGGTGTGTATAGACAGTAGTTATATAGGATGGTGTGTATAGACAGTATAGACAGTAGTTATATAGGATGGTGTGTATAGACAGTAGTTATATAGGATGGTGTGTATAGACAGTATTGACAGTAGTTATATAGGATGGTGTGTATAGACAGTAGTTATATAGTATGGTGTGTATAGACAGTAGTTATATAGGATGGTGCGTATAGACAGTATAGACAGTAGTTATATAGGATGGTGTGTATAGACAGTATAGACAGTAGTTATCTAGGATGGTGTGTATAGACAGTAGTTATATAGGATGGTGTGTATAGACAGTAGTTATATAGGATGGTGTGTATAGACAGTAGTTATATAGGATGGTGTGTATAGACAGTAGTTATATAGGATGGTGTGTATAGACAGTATAGACAGTAGTTATATAGGATGGTGTGTATAGACAGTAGTTATATAGGATGGTGTGTATAGACAGTATAGACAGTAGTTATATAGGATGGTGTGTATAGACAGTAGTTATATAGGATGGTGTGTATAGACAGTATAGACAGTAGTTATATAGAATGGTGTGTATAGACAGTATAGACAGTAGTTATATAGGATGGTGTGTATAGACAGTATAGACAGTAGTTATATAGGATGGTGTGTATAGACAGTAGTTATATAGGATGGTGTGTATAGACAGTAGTTATATAGGATGGTGTGTATAGACAGTATAGACAGTAGTTATATAGGATGGTGTGTATAGACAGTAGTTATATAGGATGGTGTGTATAGACAGTAGTTATATAGGATGGTGTGTATAGACAGTATAGACAGTAGTTATCTAGGATGGTGTGTATAGACAGTAGTTATATAGGATGGTGTGTATAGACAGTATAGACAGTAGTTATCTAGGATGGTGTGTATAGACAGTAGTTATATAGGATGGTGTGTATAGACAGTATAGACAGTAGTTATCTAGGATGGTGTGTATAGACAGTAGTTATACAGGATGGTGTGTATAGACAGTATAGACAGTAGTTATCTAGGATGGTGTGTATAGACAGTAGTTATACAGGATGGTGTGTATAGACAGTAGTTATATAGGATGGTGTGTATAGACAGTAGTTGTATAGGATGGTGTGTATAGACAGTAGTTATATAGGATGGTGTGTATAGACAGTAGTTATATAGGATGGTGTGTATAGACAGTAGTTATATAGGATGGTGTGTATAGACAGTAGTTATAGGATGGTGTGTATAGACAGTTTTTATATAGGATGGTGTGTATAGACAGTAGTTATATAGGATGGTGTGTATAGACAGTAGTTATATAGGATGGTGTGTATAGACAGTAGTTATATAGGATGGTGTGTATAGACAGTATAGACAGTAGTTATATAGGATGGTGTGTATAAACAGTAAAGACAGTAGTTATATAGGATGGTGTGTATAGACAGTAGTTATATGGGGTTAGCCCCATCTGGACAAGACTAATACCTACAGTACCCTGCCCTAACCCCATCTGGACAAGACTAATACCTACAGTACCCTGCCCTAACCCCATCTGGACAAGACTAATACCTACAGTACCCTGCCCTAACCCCATCTGGACAAGACTAATACCTACAGTACCCTCCCCTTCCCCATCTGGATAAGACTAATACCTACAGTACCCTGCCCTAACCCCATCTGGACAAGACTAATACCTACAGTACCCATAGTCAGTACATTCATCTCCAGATAGCTAGGTGGACCAGTCATAGTCAGGACATTCATCTTCAGATAGCTAGGTGGACCAGTCATAGTCAGTACATTCATCTTCAGATAGCTAGGTGGACCAGTCATAGTCAGTACATTCATCTCCAGATAGCTAGGTGGACCAGTCATAGTCAGGACATTCATCTCCAGATAGCTAGGTGGACCAGTCATAGTCAGGACATTCATCTCCAGATAGCTAGGTGGACCAGTCAAAGTCAGTACATTCATCTTCAGATAGCTAGGTGGACCAGTCATAGTCAGTACATTCATCTCCAGATAGCTAGGTGGACCAGTCATAGTCAGGACATTCATCTCCAGGTGAGTCAGAGCTAGAAAGGTAGAAAAATGTCAACAACAACAACAAAAAAAAGGGTGGTGCTCTGTGTTTTCAGAAGATGGACAGGGATTCTACTGTCCTAGCCTCACAGGGGAGCTGCCCCCCCCCCCCCCCCCTCCTCCATAAGGGTGGGAGGGCCAAGAGCCCAGAGCTGGCAGAATGGAGTGCTCGGGTTAGGGTGTAGGGTTGGAGCAGAGCCTGAAGATAAGGAGGGGCCGTTCTTTTTTTGCTGCTCCGTAGGCAATTACCATGGTCTTGTAGTGGATGTGAGCTGCTTCAGGAAGACAGTGGAGTGTGCGGAGGAGTGGACACACACATCACTGAGATCATCCACACACACAAAAAAAAAAAAAAAACAGCCAGGCTGCCAGCTAGCTGCTACTAGCAAGGGAAGGAGACTTTTCCTCGCTTTCACAAAATCACTTTGCTATCACCCCAGTGTGGGACTGGTGAGAAAATCACATCACAACAAAAAGGTGTCTGCTGTTCCAAAAATCCCCATTCCACCAATCAACGGAGTGAAGCTAATCTGTTCTCCCATTCTATCTATGCTCTATCAATTCTCCCATTCTATCTATGCTCTATCAATTCTCCCATTCTATCTATGCTCTATCAATTCTCCCATTCTATCTATGCTCTATCAATTCTCCCATTCTATCTATCTATGCTCTATCAATTCTCCCATTCTATCTATCTATGCTCTATCAATTCTCCCATTCTATCTATCTATGCTCTATCAATTCTCCCATTCTATCTATGCTCTATCAATTCTCCCATTCTATCTATGCTCTATCAATTCTCCCATTCTATCAATGCTCTATCAATTCTCCCATTCTATCTATGCTCTATCAATTCTCCCATTCTATCTATGCTCTATCAATTCTCCCATTCTATCTATGCTCTATCAATTCTCCCATTCTATCTATGCTCTATCAATTCTCCCATTCTATCTATCTATGCTCTATCAATTCTCCCATTCTATCTATCTATGCTCTATCAATTCTCCCATTCTATCTATCTATGCTCTATCAATTCTCCCATTCTATCTATGCTCTATCAATTCTCCCATTCTATCTATGCTCTATCAATTCTCGCACTCATACTCTAATCATTCTTCCATTCTTTCCTCCCTTCTCTATCCATGCTCTATCAATTATCAAATTCATACTCTCTACTCATTCTCCGTTCTATATTTTCTCTCGTTCATGCTCTAATCATTATCCCATTCTATCCCGTTCTCCAGTTAAAACCATCTATTAGGCTGCTGAATAACGGGCTATTGGTCTACAATCACTCAGCCTAAAGGGCACTGGGATTGAACTCGTGATGCTCGGAGCTGGCTGCTTAGACCCCTGCCCCACCGCAGTTCACAATGCTTTAGCAAGCCTTGAGAATACCGGATGGTAATAGCACTTCGTTTTTTTTACTATTTTGATTTGAGCCCTAACCTTTTCCACTCGGAATGTCTTAAGTGTCAACCTTTGAGTTGTTTCTGTTTATCACTGTAACCACGCATAATGAACACTGTAACAACGCGGAATGAATGTGTACATTTTTTTTTTGACTCTAATCACAATACGGCAAAATGTCAAAGGGAAACTATGAGATTTTGTTGTGTGTAGAGCCCTAAATAAACGCCCAAGAGTCAACATTGGGCGACTCCTGCTGCACATAGCCTAACTACGAATTCACGACTGCACGGCTAAAGCCCGAGACGTATTACCGACTAAACGTTTTACACTAACGTCCTTAACTGAATGACTGTCGTCGTGAGAAGAAAAGTGTTATAGTCTACTACACATTTTCCTCTATTTGATTTCAGACAATTCATAATTAACCGATAATGAGACAACATTGTGTGCGTGTGCGTGTGTGTGTGTGTGTGTGTGTGTGTGTGTGTGTGTGTTGAAGCGGCAACAACAACCTGCGTACCAGGGAGGATGCCTTGCCTCTGAGGTGTGTGCGGTGCGTTCTTAACCGTTTACCGTTCATTTCAGCATTTAAAACACACTAACACGCACGCGCGCACACACAAACTGCGAATTTGCGAGCACAACAAGCCCCGTAGGCTCCCAAATCACATCCAACAAATTATGCAAATTGTATCGCGTTTAATCCAATGCATTAGCACGTATCTGAGACCCTATGCATGACAGGGCACCTCAGCGACACACACCCACACACACACACACACACTCCGACGCATGCGAGACCCCGTGCGTGACAGGGCAGTGCCCCCCCAGGCGCAGCGTGAAAATAATGCCCGCAAATGACCCATGAGACTCTCCACTCTCCTCACGCAGTCTCCATCACCTCCTCCTCCCGCATCTCTCTCTCTCAAACAAACACACGCAGGCACACACACACTCAAATATTTTTCCACTCAAAGTTAAAAACAGCAGTCTAACCTTTTAGCAGTATCCCGTAGACGGCGCACAGCGTCAGAACCAAATGATGCTTGAGAATCATCCTGTCTTCTCCTCCTTTATCCCTCTCCCTTTCCTCGTGCTCCCGAAAGCTCCGGTATGTTATCCTGGTGGACTAGCCAAGTCTGTCTTTCGTGTTGCTGGGATATCGGTATATCGGCTCCTCTAATTTAACCGATAGGTAATAATGTTTTAACGTGTTTTTCGTTTATTTATTCTAGTCTCCTTGGGTAGAAGATGTCCCGGTAATTCGGTAGAGTACTGATAAGGTGTAACTGCTCCGTAGCTGTGAGAATGAGTCGGTGTGTATTTCCTCTGTTAAGAAGAAGAGATGTTGCCGTAGTCCGCTCTGCTCTCTCACACAGAATCGGAAAAGTGCCGCTTTGAGCTCAGGAAGGAACGCGAGAGTCTTAGTCCCGCCCACACAATGGTGACTGAAAGAGTTGGTTAACCAATCAGGGCTGCCCATTGGTTGAGCACTGTGTGTCTATGTGTGTCTGTGTGTGTGAGTGAGGGGATTCGATTAGTTGGGCCCGGGCGCCCGGGCAGGATTGTTATTGCACCAGATGAAAATTGATCGCATTCGTTCTGGAAACGGTCTGTCATTCAAAGCCCAAGGCGAAGTCAGCTCAAAACAAAAGTGAAGTAATTAAGCACGTGGAGTAGGATTTTGTGTTTTCACATGCAAAAGTGATTGCTTTTGATTTTAAAAAAAACTTAAACAACACGATGTAACTCCAAGTCAATCACACTTCTGTGAAATCAAACTGTCCACTTAGGAAGCAACACTGATTGACAATACATTTCACATGCTGTTGTGCAAATGGGAATAGACAACAGGTGGAAATTATAGGCAATTAGCAAGACACCCCCAATAAAGGAGTGGTTCTGCAGGTGGGGACCACAGACCACTTCTCAGTTCCTATGCTTCCTGGCTGATGTTTTGGTCACTTTTGAATGCTGGCGGTGCTTTCACTCTAGTGGTAGCATGAGACGGTGTCTACAACCCACACAAGTGGCTCAGGTAGTGCAGCTCATCCAGGATGGGACATCAATGCGAGCTGTGGCAAGAAGGTTTGCTGTGTCTGTCAGCATAGTGTCCAGAGCATGGAGGCGCTACCAGGAGACAGGCCAGAACATCAGAAGACGTGGAGGAGGCCGTAGGAGGGCAACAACCCAGCAGCAGGACCGCCACCCTCGCCTTTGTGCAAGGAGGAGCAGGAGGAGCACTGCCAGAGCCCTGCAAAATGACCTCCAGCAGGCAACAAATGTGCATGTGTCTGCTCAAATGGTCAGAAACAGACTCAATGAGGGTGGTATGAGGGCCCGACGTCCACAGGTGGGGGTTGTGCTTACAGCCCAACACCATGCAGGACGTTTGGCATTTGCCAGAGAACACCAAGATTGGCAAATTCGCCACTGGCGCCCTGTGCTCTTCACAGATGAAAACAGGTTCACACTGAGCACATGTGACAGACGTGACAGTCTGGAGACTCCGTGGAGAACGTTCTGCTGCCTGAAACATCTTCCAGCATGACCGGTTTGGCGGTGGGTCAGTCATGGTGTGGGGTAGCATTTCTTTGGGGGGCCGCACAGCCTTCCATGTGCTTGCCAGAGGTAGCCTGACTGCCATTAGGTACCGAGATGAGATCCTCAGACCCCTTGTGAGTCCATATGCTGGTGCGGTTGGCCCTGGGTTCCTCCTAATGCAAGACAATGCTAGACCTCATGTGGCTGGAGTGTGTCAGCAGTTCCTGCAAGAGGAAGGCATTGATGCTATGGACTGGCCCGCCCGTTCCCCAGACCTGAATCCAATTGAGCATATCTGGGACATCATGTCTCGCTCCATCCGCCACGTTGCACCACAGACTGTCCAGGAGTTGGCGGATGCTTTAGTCCAGGTCTGGGAGGAGATCCCTCAGGAGACCATCCGCCACCTCATCAGAAGCATGCCCAGGCATTGTAGGGAGGTCATACAGGCACGTGGAGGCCACACACACTACCAAGCCTCATTTTGACTTGTTTTAAGGACATTACATTAAAGCTGGATCAGCCTAGTAGTGTGGTTTTCCACTTTAATTTTGAGTGTGACTCCAAATCCAGACCTCCTTGGGTTGATACATTTGATTTCCATTGATCATTTTTGTGTGATTTTGTTGTCAGCACATTCAACTATGTAAAGAAAAAAGTATTTAATAAGAATATTTCATTCATTCAGATCTAGGATGTGTTATTTTACTGTTCCCTCTATTTTTTTTTGAGAAGTGTATATTTTCTTATCAATGCACAACAAAGACTTAGATTTGATTTGAGAAAGGCGGTGTAAAGTACCTAAAGTAAAAAATACTTTAAATGCTACTTAACAGCGGTGGGAAAAGTACCCAATTGTCATGCTGAAGTAAAAGTGTAGGAAATGGAAAGTTACTCAAGTAAAATACTACTTAAGTCAAATTCTAAAAGTATTTGGTTCTAAATGTTCTTAAGTATCAAAATAATATTTAATTGCTCAAATATACTTTAAACTTCTTTGGGATCAGTGTCCCTTCCACAGGGACGGTTGAGCTAACGTAGGCTAATGCGATTAGCAAGTGACAAGAACATTTCCCAGGACATAGACATATCTGATAATGGCAGAAAACTTGAATTCTTGTTCATCTAACTGCCCTCTCCAATTTACAGTAGCTATTACAGTGAAATAATACCATGCTATTGTTTGAGGAGAGTGCACAATTTTAAACATAAAAAGTTATTAACGAACAAATTAGACATATTTGGGCAGTCTTGATACAACATTTTGAACAGAAATACAATAGTTCATCGGATCAGTCTAAAACTTTGCACAAGAACTGCACCTGGGCTGGAATAATACACGATGGCCTTTCTCTTGCATTTAAAAGATGACTGTACAAAAAAATGCAAAAAGAACAGTTGTTTTTCCTTTGTATTATCTTTTAACAAATCTAATGTGTTATATTCTCCTACATTAATTTCACATTTCCACAAACGTCAAAGTGTTTCCTTTCAAATGGTATCAAGAATATGCATATCCTTGCTTCAGGCCTGAGCTACAGGAAGTTAGATTTGGGAATGTCATTTCAGGTGAAAATTGGAGAAAAAAGGGGTGGATCCTTTAGGTTTTAAGTATCAAAAATAAAAGTATAAATCATTTAAAATTCCTTCTATTAAGCAAAGCAGGTGGGCACCATTTGTTTTGTTTTTAAAATGTATGGATAGCCAGGGGCACACTCCAACACTGAAACGTACTTTACAAAAGATGCATTTGTGTTTAGTGAGTTCACCAGATCAGAGGTAAAAGGGATGACCATGGACATTCTCCTGATAAGTGTGTGAATTGGACCATTTTCCTGTCCTGCTAAGCCTTCAAAATGTAACAAGTACTTATGGGTGTCAGGTAAAATGTATGAAGTAAAAAGTACATGATTTTCTTTAGGAATGTAGTAAAAGTAAAAGTTGTCAAAAATATGAATAGTAAAGTACAGATACCCCAAAAATGTACTTAAGTAGTACTTTAAAGTATTTTTACTTAAGTACTTTACACATACTGCTTCTTAAAACTTCTCGACGCTACCCATCCCTTTAGCGGGATAATTGTCATCAACAACCACTGTATTGCATAGCGCCACATTCAAATTATATTACTAAAAATATTTATATTCATGAAATCACAAGTGCAATATAGGAAAACACAGCTGAGCCTTTTGTTAATCCACCTTTCGTGTCAGACTTTGAAATGATGCTTTACAGCGAAAGCGTTTGTGTCAGTTTATCGATCGCACGGCAAAACATTAAGTACACTCAGCATCAGGTAGCTTGGTCACGAAAATCAGAAAAGCAATCAAATTAATCGGTTACCTTTGATGATCTTCGGATGTTTTCACTCACGAGATTCCCAGTTACACAGCAAATGTTCCTTTTGTTCCATAAAGATTATTTTTATATCCAAAATAACTCAGTTTGTTTGTCGCGTTATGTTCAGAAATCCACAGGAAAGAGCGGTCACGACAACGCAGACAAATTCCAAATAGTATCCGTAATGTCCACAGAAACATGTCAAACTTTTTTATAATCAATCCTCAGGTTGTTTTTAAAATATATAATTGATAATATATCAACTACAACTGTCTTATTCAGTAGGAGAGGGAAAGGCAATGGCTGCCCAAACTCTGTTGCGCCAAGCAAAACGCTACGGGCACCTGGCCATACAATGACACAATGTTACCTTTCTCGCTCATTTTTTCAAAATAAAAGCCTAAAACTATGTCTAAAGACTGTTGACACCTTGAGGAATCGGTAGGAAAAGGAGTCTGGTTGATATCCCTTTAAATGGAGCAAAGGCAGGCTATGGAACATGGAGTTTTCAAAATAGAAGCCACTTCCTGGTTTGATTTTCCTCAGGGTTTCGCCTGCAATATCAGTTCTGTTATACTCACAGTTTTGGACTTCAGAGTATTTTCAGAGTATTTTCTATCCCAATCTGTCAATTATATGCATATTCTAGCATCTGGTCCTGAGAAATAGGCAGTTTACTTTGGGAACATTATTTTTCCAAACATAAAAATAGTGCCCCCTAGTTTCAAGAGGTTAAGTTAGGATAGTTTTAAATAATGTTAAGTTAGTTAGTTTTAAATAATTCAAGAGGTTTTAAGACAGTGCTTTGTTTTTCTCAGTTTCAACTGAAGCTTTAGTCTTCATGAAATAATATATATACATTTTAAGGTTTCATAAAATGGGATTAATTATTATCCTGTGAAATAACACATAATTAGACAATAGGGCTTTGTTTCAATGTGCTATTTAAAAATGTATATATTCTTGTACATTGTGGACAATTCTCTGATGTACAGTTGAAGTCTGAAGTTTACATACACCTTAGCCAAATACATTTAAACTCAGTTTTCACATTTCCTGACATTTAATCCAAGTAACAATTCCCTGTTTTAGGTCAGTTAGGATCACCACTGTATTTTAAGAATGTGAAATGTCAGAATAATAGTAAAGAGAATAATTTATTTCAGCTTTTATTTCTTTCATCACATTCTCAGTGGGTCAGAAGTTTTCATACACTCAATTACTATTTGGTAGCATTGCTTTTAAATTGTTTAACTTGGGTCAAATGTTTTTGGGTAGCCTTCCACAAGCTTCCCACAATAATTTTGGGGAATTTTTGCCCATTCCTCCTGACAGAGCTGGTGTAACTGAGTCCAGTTTGTAGCCCTCCTTGCTCGTACATGCTTTTCCAGTTCTGCCCACAAATGTTCTATAAGATTGAGGTCAGGTCTTTGTGGAGGCCACTCCAATACCTTGACTTTGTTGTCCTTAAGCCATTTTGCCACAACTTTGGAAGTGTGCTTGGGGTCATTGTCCATTTGGAAGACCCATTTGCAGCCAAGCTTTAACTTCCTGACTGATGTCTTGAGATGTTGCTTCAATATATCCAATCCACATCATTTTTGCTTTCTCATGATGTCATCTATTTTGTGAAGTGCACCAGTCACTCCTGCAGCAAAGCACCCCAACAACATGATGCTGCCAGCCCCGTGCTTCACGATTGGGATGGTGTTCTTCGGCTTGCAAGCCTACCATTTTTCCTCCAAACATAACGATGGTCATTATGGCCAAACAGTTCTATTTTTGTTTCATCAGACCAGAGGACATTTCTCCAAACAATACAGTCTTTGTCCCCATGTGCAGTTGCAAACCGTAGTCAGGCTTTTTTTATGACGGTTTTGGAGCAGTGGCTTCTTCCTTGCTGAGCAGCCTTTCAGGTTATGTCGATATAGGACTCGTTTTACTGTGGATATAGATACCTTTGTACCTGTTTCCTCCAGCATCTTCACAAGGTCCTTTACTGTTGTTCTGGGATTGATTTGCACTTTTCACGCCAAGGTATGCTCATCTCTAGGAGACAGAACGCGTCTCCTTCCTGAGCGGTATGACGGCTGCTTGGTCCCATGGTGTTTATACTTGCGTACGATTGTTTGTACAGATGAACGTGGTACCTTCAGGCATTTGGAAATTGCTCCCAAGGATGAACCAGACTTGTTGATGTCTACATTTTGTTCTGAGGTCTTGGCTGATTTTTTAAAATGTTCCCATGATGTAAAGCAAAAAAAGGCACTGAGTTTGAAGGTAGGCCTTGAAATACATCCACAGAAACATCTCCAATTTACTCAAATTATGTCAATTAGCCTATCAGAAGCTCCCAAAGCCATGACATAATTTTCTGTAATTTTCCAAGCTGTTTAAAGGCACAGTCAACTTAGTGTATGAAAACTTCTGGCCCACTGGAATTGTGATACTTTGAATTATAAGTGAAATAATCTGTCTGTAAACAATTGTTGTAAAAATGACTTGTGTCATGCACAAAGTAGATGTCCTAACCGACTTGCCAAAACTATAGTTTGTTAACAAGATATTGGTGGAGTGGTTGAAAAACTAGTTTTAATGACTCCGACCTAAGTGTATGTAAACTTACGACTTCAACTGCATGTTCTGAAATGTAGGCAATACAAATGAGTGGTTCAATTTCAACATTGTATCTTGATGGTGTGTAGGAAAGGGAGGGGCTGGGATGGTCACGATGGCAAAAATATGCAAAATGAAGTTAAGATGTCACTGAAAATAATGAGGATTACATAAAACATTACCAATCAATCCCACAACCCAATGTGCCGGGTTTATGTTTACAACACAGAAATATTGTCTAATTTACCCCACAGCTGGGTCAAGCACATAAGCCAACTTGCTGGGTTAGAAGCACAACCCAACTCCAGTGGGTTGAATTAACCCAATGTTGTGTTTTACAAAATTGACCCAGTGCTGGGTTGTCAAAATGACCCAATTTAGGTTATTTTTAACCCATACATTTTGTGTAAGAAATTCATTTTGGAAAAGTTATATGAATTACCAAAGTTGGCAAAACAACATTTCTAGCTTTTTTAAGATGCCAAAATAAAATAAAACATCTGTAATTGTTTTCACTATCCACATTTTTTTATGTTTTCTGATTGTTTCTACAAGCTTTGGACGAAGGATCGCTATCTCCAAAGTTCATTCAAATAGTTCAGAACTGGGTTTGATTTAGTTTTTGTTTTAGTTATTACAATTTTGTTAATTAACTTTTAAAACATTCAGTAGTTGAAATCTATTTCTCAGTTATCACTTTGCTCATCTAAATATTTCTGCAGTTGTCCCTTTAAACAGCCTTACTGTCAACATTCCCACATGTCTCTCTTGTTGTATCTACATAAACATATTGCAGAAACAAATTGGGGAATATCCTATGTTTATATCCACCAGGAAAATTGGTTTTTCAGTAGGACCGATTGGAATAATGGCTACCTCTGTATTTTACACGAGAATCACTCTGAGAGCCATTAGGTGACCACTTGCGCAATGTAGCCACTTACGTATATATGTTTGCTCTTTCTTCATGACCCTGGTTTCAACTTGTATTAGATATATTTTTTATCTGTTAAAAAGAACATTGAACACGGGAATATATTTATTACATATTTACTTAATTTTAGAACGTTTCATTTTTTTCTCTGAGCAGTAAGTTAATTTAAAGTTACGTTAATTGGATTATGTGTAGATACACACAGTAACCAAAAAAAAAACTGATCTAATTTGCATATTGATACTGAGTTCCCAGAATTGATTTCCCAGAATTGTTTGCCAGAAATTCACAAGTTTTTTGCCAGAGGTGAATATTTGGAGGAAGGGTTGGGAGGAGTCAGGGATTATTTTTCTTACACGGGTTCCAGGAGTCATGCACGACCTCGATGGAGAGCAAGTGGTCACAGATGACCCTCTCTGCAGACTGGACAATGAGTTGCCATTTTCCCTTGCAGTGGGATCCAAACCCGAAGGTGATGTAGGAGGTGAGGATGGACTCAACAAGTGTTAAAAAAACGGATCTGCATCCGTTGGTGTGCCTTGGTGCCACTGGTGTGCCTTGGTGACCGCTGGGACGTTGTCCTCCCACTAGGGGCTGGGGACGCTGTCCTCCCACTAGGGGCTGGGGCCGCTGTCCTCCCTCTAGGGGCTGGGGCTGTGTCCTCCCACTAGGTGCTGGGGATGTTGTCCTCCCACTAGGGGCCGGGGCCTCCCACTAGGGGCCGGGGACGTTGTCCACCCACTAGGGGCCGGAGACGTTGTCCACCCACTAGGGGCCGGGGACGCTGTCCTCCCACTAGGGGCCGGGGACGCTGTCCTCCCACTAGGGGCCGGGGACGGTGTCCTCCCACTAGGGGCCGGGGACGGTGTCCTCCCACTAGGGGCCGGAGACGGTGTCCTCCCACTAGGGGCTTGGACGTGGGAAATGATGGTCCCCAGGAATTTTAATGATTCAGCCGTATTAACAGCTGAGCCATCAATCTGGAGAGGTCGAGATGGTGGGGGGAGTTTTCTGAAGACAACAATCCTGTGTTGACCTCCAGGTTATTGTGACTGCACCAGGCCACAAACCAGTCGACATCTCCACGGTACATGGATTCATCGCCATTGGTGATGAGACCGACCAGAGTGGTGTCATATGCAAACTTTAGTATTTAATTATTTATTTTTAAAATCATTTAGCAGACGCTCTTATCCAGAGTGACCTACGGTAATGTTCGGTGGCTGGGTGACAGACGCTCTTATCCAGAGTGACCTACAGTAATGTTCGGTGGCTGGGTGACAGACGCTCTTATCCAGAGTGACCTACAGTAATGTTCGGTGGCTGGGTGACAGACGCTCTTATCCAGAGTGACCTACAGTAATGTTCAGTGACTAGGTGGCAGACGCTCTTATCCAGAGTGACCTACAGTAATGTTCGGTGGCAGACGCTCTTATCCAGAGTGACCTACAGTAATGTCTGGTGGCTAGGTGGCAGACGCTCTTATCCAGTATTAGAAACACAAATAAGAAATTCCTAATTTACATAAGTATTCAGACCCTTTGCTAGTGGACTCGAAATTGAGCTCAGGTGCATCCTGTTTCCATTGATCATCCTTGAGATGTTTCTAAAACTTGATAAGGGTACAAAAAAATGTCTGCAACATTGAAGGTCCCCAAGAACATAGTGGCCTCCATCATTCTTAATTGGAAGAAGTTTGGAACCACCTAGACTCTTTCTGGGAGGTGACCAAGAACCCGATGGTTCCTCTGTGGATATGGGAGAACATTCCGGAAGGACAACCATCTCTGCAGCACTCCACCAATCAGGCCTTTGTGGTATAGTGGCCAGACAGAAGCCACTCCCCAGTAAAAGGCACATGGCAGCCTGCTTGGAGTTTGCCAAAAGGCACCTAAAGACTCTCAGACCATGAGAAACAAGATTCTCTGTCCTGAATGCCAAGTGTGACTTCTGAAGAAAACATGGCACCATCCCTACGCTAAAGCATGCTGGTGGCAGTATCATGCTGTGGGGATGTTTTTCAGCGGCAGGGACTGGGAGACTAGTCAGGATTGAGGGAAAGATGAACGGAGAAAAGTACAGAGAGATCCTTGAATGAAAACCTGCTCCAGCGCGCTCAGGACCTCAGACTGGGACGGAATGTTCACCTTCCAACAAGACAACGACCTTAAACACACTGCCAAGACAACGCAGGAGTGGCTTCGGGACAAATCTATGAATGTGCTTGAGTGGCCCAGCCAGAGCCCGATCGAACATCTCTCTGGAGAGACATGAAAATAGCTGTACAGCAACGCTCCCCATCCAACCTGACAGAGTTTGAGAGGATCTGCAGAGGAGAATGGGAGAAACTCCCCAAATACAGGTGTGCCAAGCTTGTAGCGTCATACTGAAGAAGACTCGAAGGCTGTGATCGCTGTTCAAAGGCAATTCAACAAAGTGCTGAGTAAAGGGTCTGAATACTATTTTTCATACGTTTGTAAAGTTTTCTAAAGTTTTCTAAATGTCTAAAGACCTGTTTTTGCTTCGTCATTATGGAATATTATGTGTAGATGGATGAGGAAAATCAACAATTAATTAATGCATTTTAGAAAAATTCTGTAACGTAACAAAATGTGTAAAAAGTCAAGGGGTCCGAATACTTTCGGAATGCGCTGTATCACTGTCAGAGATAGTAAGAGGGAAAAGAGTCAAGTGTGAGAAAAGAGCCAAGTGTGAAAAAAGAGTCAAGTGTGAGAAAAGAGTCGAGTGTGAAAAAAGAGTCAAGTGTGAGAAAAGAGTCAAGTGTGAGAAAAGAGTCAAGTGTGAGAAAAGAGCCACGTGTGAGAAAAGAGTCAAGTGTGAAAAAAGAGTCAAGTGTGAGAAAAGAGTCGAGTGTGAAAAAAGAGTCAATTGTGAGAAAAGAGCCAAGTGTGAGAAAAGAGTCAAGTGTGAGAAAAGAGTCAAGTGTGAGAAAAGAGTCAAGTGTGAGAAAAGAGTCGAGTGTGAAAAAAGAGTCAAGTGTGAGAAAAGAGTCGAGTGTGAAAAAAGAGTCAAGTGTGAGAAAAGAGTCGAGTGTGAAAAAAGAGTCAAGTGTGAGAAAAGAGTCGAGTGCGTAGTTGGAGGTGTATTCATTGGTGTAGAGTGAGCAGAGTAGAGGTGAGAGATTGCTGAGGGATGAAGAGTCCGAAAGGTGTTTCTTCCCAACTTCACACGTTGCGTCCTGTTGGTCACTAAGTCCGTGATTCACTGACAGATGTTGCTGGACACGTTCAGCTGGGAGAGTTTGTCTTGTAGCCGTTCTGGGATGATGGTATTGAACGCAGAGCTGTAGTCCACAAACCATATTTGCATATGTTTGTGGGTTATCAAGGTGCTTGAGGATTCGTCCGTGTTGACAGTATCGTCCTGTTCTGCTCTGTAAGCCAACTGCAGTCAGGAGGAGGCATCAGTGAGGGTTTTCAGTGAGGGTTTTCAGTGAGGGTCAGTGAGGGTTTTCAGTGGGGGTCAGTGAGGGTTTTCAGTGAGGGTCAGTGAGGGTTTTCAGTGAGGGTCAGTGAGGGTTTTGACAAAGTGCTAAAATCTCTTCATGACGACCGAGGTGAGCGCTGTTCATTCATGCGCCATCGTCTTGGAACGCCTTACAAAATACTTTTAAACTGGAAGAACTTGTCCCGATTTGGTATTTTTTTTAAATCACCGATGAATGATCTTGAGACTGATTCCCTGACCTGTCAATGTTTTTAATTTTCTGATTTTGATTTTGTTATACTCTTGTGAATTCTATGGTTTTTGCTAGATTACTTGTAGTTTTTCATCTTGTTGTTTACCAGTCAACAGTTTGGACACACCTACTCATTCCAGGGTTTTAGAACACCTACTCATTCCAGGGTTCTAGAACACCTACTCATTCCAGGGTTCTAGAACACCTACTCATTCCAGGGTTCTAGAACACCTACTCATTCCAGGGTTCTAGAACACCTACTCATTCCAGGGTTCTAGAACACCTACTCATTCCAGGGTTCTAGAACACCTACTCATTCCAGGGTTTTTCTTTATTTTTTTATATTTTCTACATTGTAGAATAATAGTGAAGACATCACAACTATGAAATAACACATATGGAATCATGTAGTAACCAAAAAAAAATCCAAACATTTTATACTTGAGGTTCTTCACCCTTTGCCTTGATGACAGCTTTGCACAGTCTTGGCCTCTCAACCAGCTTCATGAGGTAGTCACCTGGAATTAATCTCAATTATACAGTATACAGAAGAAGTCCCTATTTGGCAAAAGACCAAGTCCATATTATGGCAAGAACAGCTCAAATAAGCAAAGAGAAAAGACAGTCCATCATTACCTTAAGACATGACGGTCAGTCAATACGGAAGGCAAGAACTTTTAAACATTTTTCTCAGTCGCATAAACTATCAAGCGTTATGATGAAACTGTCTCTCATGAGGACCGCCACAGGAAAGGAAGACCCAGAGTTACCTCTGCTGCAGAGGATAAGTTCATTACAGTTACCAGCTTCAGAAATTGCAACCCAAATAAATGTTTCACAGACACATCCAACATCAACTGTTCAGAGGAGACTGGGTGAATCAGGCATTCATGTTCAAATTGATGCAAAGAAACCACCACTAAAGGACACCAATATGAAGAAGAGACTTGCTTGGGCCAAGAAAAAAGACTGGTGGAAATCTGTCCTTTGGTCTGATGAGTCCAAATGTATGATTTGTTGATCTCTGCATGTGGAGTTAAACATAAATGAAAACCCTGGATGTGTCCACATTTTTGACTGGTGCTGTTCGCTTCCTCAAAATAGTCCACGTTAATCTAATCTCACTCAAGAATCCTATAATTAATTTAGCCGTTTTTTTGCCAAGGAGTTCTTAGTCACGTAATGTCACATGATGTTCAGTGCAGAAATTATCAAGCGGAAAAAAAAGTGCATTAAAATAATTGATATGATGGGGCAAGAACATTCCTGCCAGCCACACCCCTAATCCCCTAATCCAGATGACTCTGGGCCAATTGTGCGCCACCCCATGTGTCTCCCAGTCGCGGCCGGCTGCGACAGAGCCTGGACTCTAACCAGGCTCTCTAGTGGCACAGCTAGCACTGCGATACAATGCCTTAGACCACTGCGCCGCTCGGGAAGCCAAAGAATCCCTACTGTTGTCCAATCACCGAAGAAGGGGCTCAGACTTCATCAACAGAACTTCGACTAGCTTCAAGAAAAAAGCGTGTCTGCTTGAAACAGCAGAAAAACACTGCTACTAAACCATAATAACCAAAGAACCATGATGTATTTCACTTATAACTAGTCACCATTGTCATTGTAATACTCACTTTCCTACCAGACTATCAGGCCAGTGAGTATGATGGATTAGCTACAGTACATTACTTGTAATTGTACTTTTCACTTGTAACTAGTTGGCATTAAGTTATTGAAAATCAAACATAAACTTCCTGTGAACTAGCTGCCATTTAATTTAAGCTACTGGAAAATGCAAAGTAACCTCTTAACAGTGGAGTGACAATGGCAGAAGAGTCAACCTCTGGCAATTTAATGATTAAACTGGTACAACATTTCCACTGATGGTTGGCACAAATACAACATGTTTTAAACCTCCAAATATGCTAATTAGCCAACGTCAGCACATTGTCTTCACCCAGGGATGGGCAAAAAAAAATAAAAATAGAATTTACAAATAACAATTACAAAATACCATAAAGGTCAACGTATCAAAATAAACTACTAAATACAAGTATAAAATACTTTCATACATTTGCAAGTAGCAATAACAATAGCATTAGCATTAGCAATAGCAATAGCATTAGCAATAACAATAGCATTAGCATTAGCAATAGCAATAGCATTAGCAATAACAATAGCATTAGCAATAGCATTAGCAATAGCAATAGCAATAGCATTAGCAATAGCATTAGCAATAGCAATAGCATTCTCACTAACAGTTGCAGAAAATGTATACTTATTATGACCGTGGTATTTTGTTGTTTATCTACCTTTGTATGGTCATTTCCCTGTCCTTGTTCGGGCGACATTCACCGGTCTTCTAGCCATCGCCGATCCACCTTTCATTTTCCATTTGTTTTGTCTTGTCTTCCCACACACCTGGTTTAAATTCCATCATTACATCTTGTGTATTTAACCCTCTGTTCCTCCCCCCATGTCCTTGACTGCGCTGTTGTAAATCCGTTTTCTCTCTCCTGCGCCTGACTTCTCTGCCACCAGTACGCACCACAACCTTAGTGGAACGTAAATCACTCTGGATATTAGACATGTAAATGAGTGAGTTCCAGTATTGAGGCTATATACTCCAGCTCACTGATTTGATAGCGCTAACGCAGTTCCACCTCCGACACAACCAACACACCAGCTATGCTATCGCATGTTTATGCTTGATTCGATTGAATCTAGGCCTTCAAGTGTCCCTGAGCACTGCTACTTTTTTAGTTGGTGTTGTCAGTATCACAATTACTGACTTGGATCCTTGGCAACTTTCTATCAAAAAGTGTATAATTGAACTCTTGCCAATAGATCTCCCACAGACCCTTGTGGCAAAGCAGGAAATGCATGTTGCTGTCATCGAAGAGGTTCTGACGGTTTTATCATCTAAACATTTTAATCTAAATGTGAAGGTTTGTGATCACGTAAAACGTCATGTAATCAACAAAAAAAAAAAAAACACAACTATAGATCAGAAAATAGATCAGAAAATCCACATCGTCATGTGAAATGTTTAAAAAAAACACTTTTCAGGTTTCAGATGATTTCACAAAACAAAAAGGTCACATAAAATCATTTGATTTTCAACATCATGTGGTTTTTCAATTAAATTAATTTCAAACAGCTTGTCCACCATGTTGCTTTACATTTAAAAAAAAAAAACTAAACCTTCCAATAAATCTACAGTATAATTGTTTTTATTATGAATTTATTATATTGTTTGTTCATTGTTTGGTCATTTGAAATGGAAATGAACTCTGTACAGTAAGAAAACAGCAGCTCTGCTAATCCACCATTCACTTATCACCCAGTCTGTCCATTCAGAAAGCTAGTACTGTAACTCCAATGAGTACCATTGCTGCGCGCACACACACACACACACACACACACACACACACACACACACACACACACACACACACACACACAGTCTCTTCTGTTCAACTCAGAAAGCACCACCTGCTTGACGCAGTTTCCCATTGTTCCTATCCTGCTGGCTAATGGAGTAACCTTGTATAGAACCACAGCACTGTGAATAGATGGGGAGAGAGAGGGGGGAAAGGGAGGAGAGAGAGAGAGAGAAAGGGGGAAAGGAGGAGAGATAGAAAGAAAAGGGGGAAAGGAGGAGAGAGAGAGAGAAAGGGGAAAAGAGAGGAGAGAGAGAGAGAAAGGGGGAAAGAGAGGAGAGAAGGGCAGAATTACAGGGGTGGAGAGAGAGAGGGAAAGATAGAAAAGAGAAGAGAGAGTGGAGAGTGGGAGAGAGAGGAGGAGAGAGACGGGAGTGGGAGAGAGAGGAGGAGAGAGACGGGAGTGGGAGAGAGAGGGGTGTTGGATAGAGAGAGTGGAGTGGGAGAGAGAGGAGAGAGAGAGGGGTGAGGGAGAGAGAGGGGTAGTGGGAGAGAGAGGAGAGAGAGGGGAGTGGGAGAGAGAGGAGACAGAGGGGGAGTGGGAGAGAGGGGTGTGGGATAGAGAGAGAGTGGAGTGGGAGAGAGTGGAGAGAGAGATGGGAGTGGGAGAGAGAGGAGAGAGAGGGGTGAGGGAGAGAGAGGGGAGAGAGGGGGGAGTGGGAGAGAGAGGAGAGAGAGAGGGGTGAGGGAGAGAGAGGGGTGAGGGAGGGGAGAGAGGGGGAGTGGGAGAGATAGGGGGGAGTGGGAGAGAGAGGAGAGAGTGTGGAGTGGAAGAGAGAGGAGAGAGAGGGGAGTGGGAGAGAGAGGAGAGAGTGTGGAGTGGAAGAGAGAGGAGAGAGAGGGGAGTGGGAGAAAGAGAGGGGGGAGAGGGGTGAGGGAGAGAGAGAGGGGGGAGAGAGGGGTGAGGGAGAGAGAGGGGTGAGGGAGGGGAGAGAGAGGGGAGTGGGAGAGAGAGAGAGGGGAGTGGGAGAGAGGGAGGGGAGAGAGAGAGAAGGGGAGAGAAAGGGAGAGAGAGATATTTATTAAAATGTCCATTAGTCTCTTTTTCCCTCCTCTCTCTCTCTCTCTCGCTCTCTCTCCCACTCCCCCCTCTCTCCCCTCCCTCACACCCCTCTCTCCCCTCCCCTCTCTCCCCCCTCTCTCTCTCTCTCTCTCTCTCAATTGAATTCAATTTCAATTTAAGGGTTTTATTGTCATGGGAAACATCATATGTTAACATTGCCAAAGCAAGTGAAATAGATAACAAACAAAAGTGCAATGAACAGTAAACATTAAAGTTGTTAACATAAACATTACACTCACAGAAGTTCCAAAAGAATAAAGACATTTCAAATGTTGAAATAGTTAAAGTACAAAATGGAAAATAAATGAACAAAAATATAGATTGAATTTACAATGATATTTGTTCTTCGCTGGTTGGCTTTTTCTCTTGGCAACAGATCACAAATCTTGCTGATGTGATGGCACACTGTGGAATTTCACCCAGTAGATATGAGAGTTTATCAAATTTGGATTTGTTTTCAAATTCTTTGTGGATCTGTGTAATCTGAGGGAAATGTAGTTTATTAATAATGGGTTTGTTTTTTGATTGTTTATGTGTCCATATGTAACAGACCGTCCCCTCGCCCGGGCGCTAACTAAGCTAGCCGTTTCACATCCGTTACACATGTAATCTGAGGGAATTATGTCTCTCTAATATGGTCATACATTTGGCAGGAGGTTAAGAAGTGCAGCTCAGTTTCCACCTCATTTTGTGGGCAGTTTGCCTTCTCTATGCTATTGAGGCTACGGCGGCCTTTCTCAATAGCAAGGCTATGCTCACTGAGTCTGTACATAGTCAAAGCTTTCCTTAAGTTTGGGTCAGTCACAGTGGTCAGGTATTTTGACACTGTGAACTCTCTGTTTAGGACCCAAGACAATTTTTATGTAAATTCTTTCCAATGTGTCAAGTAATTATATTTAAGTTTATATTTAATTTTTTTTCAAGATTTTGTTGGGTCTAATTGTGCTGCTGTGGGGTTTGTTTTTGTTTTGTGTTTGTCTCCAGTATTTATGCTGCAGAGGTTTATGTGTCGGGGGGCTAGGGTCAGTTTGTTATATCTGGAGTACTTCTCCTGTCCTATTCGGTGTCCTATCCAGTGTCCTGTGTGAATCTAAGTGTGCGTTCTCTAATTCTCTCCTTCTCTCTTTCTCTCTCTCGGAGGACCTGAGCCCTAGGAGCATGCCCCAGGACTACCTGACATGATGACTCCTTGCTGTCCCCAGTCCACCTGGCTGTGCTGCTGCTCCAGTTTCAACTGTTCTGCCTTATTATTATTGGACCATGCTGGTCATTTATGAACATTTGAACATCTTGGCCATGTTCTGTTATAATTTCCACCCGGCACAGCCAGAAGAGGACTGGCCACCCCACATAGCCTGGTTCCTCTCTAGGTTTCTTCCTAGGTTTTGGCCTTTCTAGGGAGTTTTTCCTAGCCACCGTGCTTCTACACCTGCATTGCTTGCTGTTTGGGGTTTTAGGCTGGGTTTCTGTACAGCACTTTGAGATATCAGCTGATGTACGAAGGGCTATATAAATACATTTGATTTGATTTGAACAGAGCCCCAGGACCAGCTTGCTTAGGGGACTCTTCTCCAGGTTCATCTCTCTGTAGGTGATGGCTTTGTTATGGAAGGTTTGGGAATCGCTTCCTTTTAGGTGGTTGTAGAATTTAACGTCTCTTTTCTGGATTTTGATAATTAGTGGGTATCGGCCTAATTCTGCTCTGCATGCATTATTCGGTGTTCTACGTTGTACACGGAGGATATTTTTGCAGAATTCTGCGTGCAGAGTCTCAATTTGATGTTTGTCCCATTTTGTGAATTCTTGCTTGTTGAGCGGACCCCAGACCTCACAACCATAAAGGGCAATGGGTTCTATAACTGATTCAAGTATTTTTAGCCAGATCCTAATTGGTATGTTAAATTTTATGTTCCTTTTGATGGCATAGAAGACCCTTCTTGCTTTGTCTCTCAGATCGTTCACAGCTTTGTGGAAGTTACCTGTGGCGCTGATGTTTAGGTATGTATAGTTTTTTGTGTGAAAGGATGTCTAGGTGTAATTTGTATTTGTGGTCCTGGCGACTGGACCTTTCTTTGGGACACCATTTACTGAGATTTACTGTCAGGACCCAGGTCTGGCAGATCCCAGGTCTGTCAGGGCCCAGGTCTGGCAGGGCCCAAGTCTGACACAATCTGTTCAGAATATCTAGGTGCTGCTGTAGGCCCTTCTTGGTTGGGGGCAGAAGCACCAGATCATCAGCAAACAGTAGACATTTGACTTCAGATTCTAGTAGGGTGAGGCCGGGTGATGCAATCTGTCCTAGTGCCCTCGCCAATTCGTTTATATACACTGCTCAAATAAATAAAGGGAACACACAAATAACACATCCTAGATCTGAATGAATGAAATATTCTTATTAAATACCTTTTTCTTTACATAGTTGAATGTGCTGACAACAAAATCACACAAAAATGATCAATGGAAATCAAATTTATCAACCCATGGAGGTCTGGATTTGGAGTCACACTCAAAACTAAAGTGGAAAACCACACTACTAGGCTGATCCAGCTTTAATGTAATGTCCTTAAAACAAGTCAAAATGAGGCTCAGTAGTGTGTGTGGCCTCCACGTGACCTATGACCTCCCTACAATGCCTGGGCATGCTCCTGATGAGGTGGCGGATGGTCTCCTGAGGGATCTCCTCCCAGACCTGGACTAAGACATCCACCAACTCCTGGACAGTCTGTGGTGCAACGTGGCGGATGGAGCGAGACATGATGTCCCAGATGTGCTCAATTGGATTCAGGTCTGGGGAACGGGCGAGCCAGTCCATAGCATCAATGCCTTCCTCTTGCAGGAACTGCTGACACACTCCAGCCACATGAGGTCTAGCATTGTCTTGCATTAGGAGGAACCCAAGGCCAACCGCACCAGCATATGGTCTCACAAGGGGTCTGAGGATCTCATCTCGGTACCTAATGGCAGTCAGGCTACCTCTGGCGAGCACATGGAGGGCTGTGTGAACCTGCTTTCATCTGTGAAGAGCACATGGCGCCAGTGGCGAATTTGCCAATCTTGGTGTTCTCTGGCAAATGCCAAACGTCCTGCACGGTGTTGGGCTGTAAGCACAACCCCCACCTGTGGACGTCGGGCCCGCATACCACCCTCATGGAGTCTGTTTCTGACCGTTTGAGCAGACACATGCACATTTGTGGCCTGCTAGAGGTCATTTTGCAGGGCTCTGGCAGTGCTCCTCCTGCTCCTCCTTGCACAAAGGCGGAGGTAGCGGTCCTGCTGCTGGGTTGAGGCCCTCCTACGGCCTCCTCCACGTCTCCTGATGTACTGGCCTGTCTCCTGGTAGCGCCTCCATGCTCTGGACACTACGCTGACAGACACAGCAAACCTTCTTGACACAGCTCGCATTGATGTCCCATCCTGGATGAGCTGCACTACCTGAGCCACTTGTGTGGGTTGTAGACTCCGTCTCATGCTACCACTAGAGTGAAAGCACCGCCAGCATTCAAAAGTGACCAAAACATCAGCCAGGAAGCATTGGAACTGAGAAGTGGTCTGTGGTTATCACCTGCAGAACCACTCCTTTATTGGGGGTGTCTTGCTAATTGCCTATAATTTCCACCTGTTGTCTATTCCATTTGCACAACAGCATGTGAAATTTATTGTCAATCAGTGTTGCTTCCTAAGTGGACAGTTTGATTTCACAGAAGTGTGATTGACTTGGAGTTACATTGTGTTGTTTAAGTGTTCCCTTTATTTTCTTGAGCAGAGTATATATATATATATATGTATATATGTTGAACAGGGTGGGGCTTAAGCTGCATCCCTGTCTCACCCCACGGCCCTGTGGAAAGTTTTTTGGGGCAATTTGAACTGCACACTTGCTGTTTGGTTTTTTATAATGTCGTATGTTTTTCTGCCAACACCAATTTCCATCCATTTGTATTGCAGACCAAATTGAGTCGAAAGCTTTTTTGAAATTCACAAAGCACAAGAAGACTTTTCCTTTGTTTCGGTTTGTTTGTTCGTCAATTAGGGTGTGCAGGGTGAATACGTGGTCTGTCGTTCCCTAATTTGGTAAAAAGCCAAATTGACATTTGCTCAGTACGTTGTTTTCACTGAGGAATTGTATGAGACTGCTGTTAATGACAATGCAGAGGATTTTCCCAAGGTTGCTGTTGACGCAGATCCCACGGTAGTTGTTGGGGTCAAATTTGTCTCCACTTTTGAGAATTGGATCTGCCCTTGGTTCCAAATATTGTGGAATATGCCAGAGCTGAGGATGATATTTAAGTAAAGATGATGTTAAAGAGTTGAAGTTTAGCCAATTGGAATTTGTGGTCTGTATATTTGATCATTTCATTGAGGATACCATCAACCCCACAGGCCTTTTTGGGTTGAGGGGTTTGTATTTTGTCCTGTAGTTCATTCAATGTAATTGGAGAATCCAGTGGGCTCTACTAGTCTTTAATAATTTATTTTACAATTTGTATTTGATCATGTATATGTTTTTGCTGTTTGTTCTTTGTTATAGAGCAATATATATTGGAGAAGTGGTTTATCCATACATCTCCGTTTTGGATAGATAATTATTCGTGTTGTTGCTTGTTTAGAGTTTTCCTATTTTCCCAGAAGTGGTTCGAGTCTATGGATTCCTCAATTACATTGAGCTGATTTCTGACGTGCTGTTCCTTCTTAGATTTTTACGTTTTTGCATTCTTCATCAAACCATTTGGGTCACGACCTTAGTTCCTTTTTTTATGTCTCTATTTTGGTTTGGTCAGGGCGTGAGTTGCAGTGGGCATTCTATGTTTTACATTCTATGTTTTGTTCTGTGTGTTATATTTCTAGGTGTTTGGCCTGGTATGGTTCCCAATCAGAGGAAGCTGTCAATCATTGTCTCTGATTGAGAACCATACTTAGGTAGCCTGTTCCCACCTGAGTTTGTGGGTAGTTGTTTCCTGTTTTTTCACGTTACAGGACTGTTTTGTGTCGTTCACGCTCTTTGTTTTTTTTTTTTTGTCATTCAGTGTTCAGTTTATTTAATAAAATTTACTCTGAACACTTACCATGCTGCGCGTTGGTCCGATGCTTGACATTTTTAGATTCGATAGGGAAGTTGAGAGGTCAAATATACTGTTTAGGTTTCCTACTGCCAAGTTTACACCTTCACTATTACAGTGAAATCTTTTGTCCAGGTAATTGTCTAGAAGAGATTGAATTTGTTGTTGTCTACTTGTTTTTTGGTAAATTTTCACACAATTTTCCTTCCATCTACAACATTTCTTAGTATTATTCAGTTTCTTTTTTTTTTGATGCCTCGATTGAGTATTGCTCTGTTGAAGTAGAGTGTGATTTTGCTGTGATCTGATAGGGGTGTCAGTGAACTGACTGAATGCTCTAAGAGACTCTGGGTTGAGGTCAGTGATAAAGTAGTCTACAGTACTACTGCCAAGAGATGAGCCATAGGTGTACCTACCATAGGAGTCCCCTCGAAGCCTACCAATGACTATGGACATACCCAGCTTCAAACAGAGCTGCAGGAGTTGTGGCCCATTTTTTTTGTTGTTGGTTATGCTTTCATATTTATATTTGGGGGTTATATGGGGGAAGGAATGCTGTCACCTCCAGGTAGGTGTTTGTCCCCATGTGTGCTGAGGGTGTCGGGTTCTTGTTCAGTTCTGGCATTTAGGTCGCCACAAACTAGTACGTCACTGGGCCTGGAAATCGTTGATCTCCCCTCTAGGATGGAGAAGCTGTCATCGTTAATGTATGGGGATTATTTTCGGGAGATATAGGTAGAACAGATGAGGACAATTTTCTCTGTTGAGATCATTTCCATTTTAATTTCTAGCTTGATGTAAAATGTTCCCTGTTTCACACCTGGTAGTTTGGTGGATAGGACTACCAGCTCTCTGTAACCAGCTCTCTGTAACCTAGAGGGCAACCAGTGGGTCCGTCTCCTTTATACCATGTTTCTTGTAGGATGACAATGTCTGTATTTCCAATTTCGTTGATGAAGTCTGGGTTCCTGCTTTTTAGGCCAAAGGCAGTTGACCTCAGACCTTGTATATTCCAGGATGAGATAGTAAAAGCTTTGTGTTCCATAGTGTGTTGTTTTGTGGTTTATGATCAGACCGTCACAGTAGGAGTAAGCAGAGCATGTTGAGAATCTGATACCTACCTGTTTGGTCACAGGATGGGGCTTGGGCAGGTGTAATAGTGGGGGTTGGGCCTGTTGCTCTGCTCACAGTCTGGGTATATGTCCTGCTGTCATGTTGAGGTCCTTGCCGCAGTGGTGGGGGTATGGGGTTGGCAGAAGGGGCATAGGTCTGATATGGGGGGGCCTATATAGGGTGTGGCCAGGGTTTGCTTGGGGTGGTCTTAGCTGGCCTGGGGTGTGGCTGGTGATGCTGGGGTCTGGGTGTAGGTCCTCTTGGTATGGGTTTTCTCTGTGCAGGTCCTTCGGAAGGGGGTCTTGCAGGTCTGGGAGGGTGTCTCGCACGTCTGGACAGGGTGTCGGTTGCTCTGTTGCTCCTGTGTGAGGTGCTGGGTTTGCGGTTGAGGGTGATGTCCTTCAGGACAACAGTTGGGATTGCTGCCTTGTAGAGGTGGACCTGGTCATAAAGGCAGTTCAAGTCCAGGGTGGAGTGGTGGACCAGGGTGGAGTGGTGGGCCAGGTAGACATTAGGTTTTGAGGCACAGTCTCACAAAATGCTTGCATTCACCCACTGTATGGTGAAAGGGTAAAGTTATCTTTGTGGTAGCAGGGTGGAGATAACCACTTGTGCGTTGGGGAAAGTGGAAAAAGCATTTTCAATCACTCCCTTGAGTGCTGTGGCCACCCTTTCCTGCTGGGTTCTCAGGTAATATTTGCCCATGTGAATTACGATGTGACTGGGGGACCCTAGTCTGTCCCGTGACAACAGCTCCAGGGACTAGTGTTTGGGCACCAGAGTTTAGCCTCTTTGTGTTTGGGAAAAAGTTTATCCTCAGGGGAGCTGACAGGGGGCTGTTAGGAGGGGGTGGGTCTGTTAGGAGGGGGTGGGGTCTGTTAGGAGGGGATGGGGTCTGTTAGGAGGGGGTGGGGTCTGTTAGGAGGGGGTGGGGTCTGTTAGGTGGGGGTGGGGTCTGTTGGGTTGGTGGGTTCTGTGTTGTCTGTCCAATGTGTTGTGGATGTGGTCCGGGTCTGAGGTGGGCTGTTAGGAGGGGGTGGGGTCTGTTGGGAGGGGGTGGGGTCTGTTGGGAGGGGGTTGGGTCTGTTAGGAGGGGGTGGGGTCTGTTGGGAGGGGGTGGGGTCTGTTGGGTTGGTGGGTCCAGTGTTATCTGTCCCATTGTGGTATTGAGGTTGTGGTCCTGGTCTGAGGTGGGCTGTTAGGAGGGGGTGGGGTCTGTTAGGGGGGTGGGGGGGGGGTCTGTTAGGAGGGGGTGGGGTCTGTTGGGAGGGGGTGGGGTCTGTTGGGGGGGGGGGGGGGGGGGGGGGGGGGGTCTGTTGGGTTGGTGGGTCCTGTGTTGTCTGTCACATTGTGGTGTTGAGGTTGTGGTCCGGGTCTGAGGTGGGCTGTTCTGCTGTCTTGTCTGGGCGAGTGTTGTGCTCTCTGTCACACCTCAGCCTTCTGACCTTGGCCTTCAGTGTGCCTCTTTAATTCAGAGCAGCAAACTCTCTCAGACGGCCGTCCATCTCCTATTCTGCCCTCCGGGTCTTGTTGGGGGGTGTTGTTGTTGCTCGTCTGTTTTATTGATTTGTTCTGTCTGGATTGTGTGGACTACCTCTCTGAGCTCCACCACGTCTCTCTGAACTCCACCATGTCTCTCTGAACTCCACCATGTCTCTCTGAGCTCCACCATGTCTCTCTGAACTCCACCATGTCTCTCTGAGCTCCACCATGTCTCTCTGAGCTCCAACATGTCTCTCTGAGCTCCAACATGTCTCTCTGAGCTCCACCATGTCTCTCTGAACTCCACCATGTCTCTCTCCAGCTCTCTGAGCTCCACCACGTCTCTCTCCAGCTCTCTGAGCTCCACCACGTCTCTCTCCAGCAGCTCTTTGAGCTCCACCACGTCTCCCTCCAGCTCTCTGAGCTCCACCACGTCTCTCTCCAGCTCTCTGAGCTCCACCACGTCTCTCTCCAGCTCTCTGAGCTCCACCATGTCTCTCTGAGCTCCACCATGTCTCTCTGAACTCCACCGTGTCTCTCTGAGCTCCACCATGTCTCTCTTTAGCTCTCTGAGCTCCACCACGTCTCTCTCCAGCTCTCTGAGCTCCACCACGTCTCTCTCCAGCAGCTCTTTGAGCTCCACCACGTCTCCCTCCAGCTCTCTGAGCTCCACCACGTCTCTCTCCAGCTCTCTGAGCTCCACCACGTCTCTCTCCAGTTCTCTGAGCTCCACCACGTCTCTCTCCAGCTCTCTGAGCTCCACACGTCTCTCTGAGCTCCACCATGTCTCTCTGAGCTCCACCATGTCTCTCTGAGCTCCACCATGTCTCTCTGAGCTCCACCACGTCTCTCTCCAGCTCTCTGAGCTCCACCACGTCTCTTTCCAGCTCTCTGAGCTCCACCACATCTCTCTCCAGCAGCTCTTTGAGCTCCACCATGTCTCTCTCCAGCTCTCTGAGCTCCAACACATCTCTCTCCAGCTCTCTGAGCTCCACCACGTCTCTCTCCAGCTCTCTGAGCTCCACCACGTCTCTCTCCAGCTCTCTGAGCTCCACCATGTCTCTCTCCAGCTCTCTGAGCTCCACCATGTCTCTCTGAGCTCCAACATGTCGCTCTGAGTTCCACCATGTCTCCCTGAGCTCCACCATGTTTCTCTGAGCTCCACCATGTCTCTCTCTAGCTCTCTGAGCTCCACCACGTCTCTCTCCAGCTCTCTGAGCTCCACCACGTCTCTCTCCAGCAGCTCTTTGAGCTCCACCACGTCTCTGTCCAGCAGCTCTTTGAGCTCCACCACGTCTCCCTCCAGCTCTCTGAGCTCCACCACGTCTCTCTCCAGCTCTCTGAGCTCCATCACGTCTCTCTCCAGCTCTCTGAGCTCTACCATTTCTCTCTCCAGCTCTCTGAGCTCCACACGTCTCTCTGAGCTCCACCATGTCTCTCTGAGCTCCACCATGACTCTCTGAGCTCCACCATGTCTCTCTGAGCTCCACCACGTCTCTCTCCAGCTCTCTGAGCTCCACCACGTCTCTCTCCAGCTCTCTGAGCTCCACCACGTCTCTCTCCAGCAGCTCTTTGAGCTCCACCACGTCTCTCTCCAGCTCTCTGAGCTCCACCACATCTCTCTCCAGCTCTCTGAGCTCCACCACGTCTCTCTCCAGCTCTCTGAGCTCCATCACTTCTCTCTCCAGCTCTCTGAGCTCCACCACGTCTCTCTCCACCTCTCTGAGCTCCACCACGTCTCTCTCCAGCTCTCTGAGCTCCACCACGTCTCTCTCCAGCTCTCTGAGCACCACGTCTCCCTCCAGCTCTCTGAGCTCCACCATGTCTCTCTCTGAGCTCCACCATGTCTCTCTCCAGCTCTCTGAGCTCCACCACGTCTCTCTCCAGCTCTCTGAGCTCCACCACGTCTCTCTCCAGCTCTCTGAGCTCCACCACGTCTCTCTCCAGCTCTCTGAGCTCCACCATGTCTCTGTCCAGCTCTCTGAGCTCCACCATGTCTCTCTCCAGCTCTCTGAGCTCCACCATGTCTCTCTCCAGCTCTCTGAGCTCCACCATGTCTCTCTCCAGCTCTCTGAGCTCCACCATGTCTCTCTCCAACTCTCTGAACTCCACCATGTCTCTCTCCAGCTCTCTGAGTTCCACAATGTCTCTCTCCAGCTCTCTGAGCTCCACCATGTCTCTTTCCAGCTCTCTGAGCTCCACCATGTTTCTCTCCAGCGCTGTGAATTTACCCCTCTCAATGATGGAGAAGCAGTGCAGTTGTGGGACCTGGGTGTGTTCAGTGCTGTAGGGGAGTGACTCTCCTCGTTGGCAGGACAGTTTGAAGAGGTGTGATGAGAATCACTCAGGATGGGGGAGTCCTCACACAGAGAGACTGCTGTGTACTCTCTCTCTCTCTTTGATCCAGTCCTGCTGGAACTGCATGAGGAGTCCCTGCACCATTATTGTCCCAGACTTGTACACCGTGTACACCTTGTACACAATGTCTAGTATTCTGAGTTTCTACCCTCTCTCTTGACATAGGGGTAGTGTGTTCTTATAGCACTGTGCCAGGGGGATGGTCTGTGTGGAACATTAAGTTGCTTACGTTTACCTCTTTGTTGCAGTCAGCAAACAGTGTCTCTGAATTGTCATTGAGGAGCTTATTTTTGTACTTATTCCATGCAGTGTTATGTTTAATATCCATGGGGTACTGTACTGTAATGACCTCTGGACAGGGATAAGCCTTATGGGCTTCAAAGGCCTCTGAATTTGGTTGGGAGGGGCTGTGAAACTCTCCTGCCATTGTTGGGCTCAAGAGTTTTCACACATCTGACTTCACACTTCAGTGCTAATTGAAGGTGCCCCCAGGTCTGTTCTGTCCTAGCAGCTTGGTAGCTCAGTATACTTATTTACTTGGCTTTATTTAACAAAATGACCTAGAGATGATTGTCTTTTATTTTTTTGGCTTCAGAAATAGCTTCAGACTGAATATTACCCACTCAGTTTTGAATAGAACAAGTGTAGACCTTACCGTGAACTGTTTACTTAAAAGCCCTTAACCAACAGTGCAGTTCAAGAAGAGTTAAGAAAATATTTACCAGATAAACTAAAGTAAAAAATAATAAAAAGCAACACAATAAAATAACATAACAGTAGCGAGGCTATATACAGGGGGTACCGGTACAGAGTCAATGTGGAGGCTATATACAGGGGGTACCGGTACAGAGTCAATGTGGAGGCTATATACAGGGGGTACCAGTACAGAGTCAATGTGGAGGCTATATACAGGGGGTACCGGTACAGAGTCAATGTGGAGGCTATATACAGGGGGTACCAGTACAGAGTCAATGTGGAGGCTATATACAGGGTATTACGGTACAGAGTCAATGTGGAGGCTATATACAGGGGGTACCGGTACAGAGTCAATGTGGAGGCTATATACAGGGGGTACCGGTACAGAGTCAATGTGGAGGCTATATACAGGGGGTACCGGTACAGAGTCAATGTGGAGGCTATATACAGGGGGTACTGGTACAGAGTCAATGTGGAGGCTATATACAGGGGGTACCGGTACAGAGTCAATGTGGAGACTATATACAGGGGGTACCGGTACAGAGTCAATGTGGAGGCTATATACAGGGTATTACGGTACAGAGTCAATGTGGAGGCTATATACAGGGTATTACGGTACAGAGTCAATGGGGAGAATATATACAGGGGGTACCGGTACAGAGTCAATGTGGAGGCTATATACAGGGGGTACCGGTACAGAGTCAATGTGGAGGCTATATCCAGGGGGTACCGGTACAGAGTCAATGTGGAGGCTATATACAAGGGGGTACCGGTACAGAGTCAATGTGGAGGCTATATACAGGGGGTACCGGTACAGAGTCAATGTGGAGGCTATATACAGGGGGTACCAGTACAGAGTCAATGTGGAGGCTATATACAGGGGGTACCGGTACAGAGTCAATGTGGAGGCTATATACAGGGGGTACCGGTACAGAGTCAATGTGGAGGCTATATACAGGGGGTACCGGTACAGAGTCAATGTGGAGGCTATATACAAGGGGGTACCGGTACAGAGTCAATGTGGAGGCTATATACAGGGGGTACCGGTACAGAGTCAATGTGGAGGCTATATACAGGGGGTACCAGTACAGAGTCAATGTGGAGGCTATATACAGGGGGTACCAGTACAGAGTCAATGTGGAGGCTATATACAGGGGGTACCGGCACAGAGTAAATGTGGAGGCTATATACAGGAGGTACAGGTACAGAGTCAATGTGGAGGCTATATACAGGGGGTACTGGTACAGAGTCAATGTGGAGGCTATATTCAGGGTATTACGGTACAGAGTCAATGTGGAGGCTATATACAGGGGGTACCGGTACAGAGTCAATGTGGAGGCTATATACAGGGGGTACCAGTACAGAGTCAATGTGGAGGCTATATACAGGGGGTACCGGTACAGAGTCAATGTGGAGGCTATATACAGGGGGTACCGGTACAGAGTCAATGTGGAGGCTATATACAGGGGGTACCGGTACAGAGTCAATGTGGAGGCTATATACAGGGTATTACGGTACAGAGTCAATGTGGAGGCTATATACAGGGTATTACGGTACAGAGTCAATGGGGAGGCTATATACAGGGGGTACCGGTACAGAGTCAATGTGGAGGCTATATACAGGGGGTACCGGTACAGAGTCAATGTGGAGGCTATATACAAGGGGGTACCGGTACAGAGTCAATGTGGAGGCTATATACAGGGGGTACCGGTACAGAGTCAATGTGGAGGCTATATACAGCGGGTACCAGTACAGAGTCAATGTGGAGGCTATATACAGGGGGTACCGGTACAGAGTCAATGTGGAGGCTATATACAGGGGGTACCGGTACAGAGTCAATGTGGAGGCTATATACAGGGGGTACCGGTACAGAGTCAATGTGGAGGCTATATACAGGGGGTACCGGTACAGAGTCAATGTGGAGGCTATATACAGGGGGTACCGGTACAGAGTCAATGTGGAGGCTATATACAGGGGGTACCGGTACAGAGTCAATGTGGAGGCTATATACAGGGGGTACCGGTACAGAGTCAATGTGGAGGCTATATACAGGGGGTACCGGTACAGAGTCAATGTGGAGGCTATATACAGGGGGTACCGGTACAGAGTCAATGTGGAGGCTATATACAGGGGGTACCGGTACAGAGTCAATGTGGAGGCTATATACAGGGGGTACCGGTACAGAGTCAATGTGGAGGCTATATAAAGGGTGTTACAGTACAGAGTCAATGTGGAGGCTATATACAGGGTGTTACGGTACAGAGTCAATGTGGAGGCTATATGCAGGGTGTTACGGTACAGAGTCAATGTGGAGGCTATATACAGGGGGCACCGGTACAGAGTCAATGTGGAGGCTATATACAGGGTGTTACGGTACAGAGTCAATGTGGAGGCTATATACAGGGGGTACTGGTACAGAGTCAATGTGGAGGCTATATACAGGGTGTTACGGTACAGAGTCAATGTGGAGGCTATATACAGGGTGTTATGGTACAGAGTCAATGTGGAGGCTATATGCAGGGTGTTACGGTACAGAGTCAATGTGGAGGCTATATACAGGGGGTACCAGTACAGAGTCAATGTGGAGGCTATATACAGGGGGCACCGGTACAGAGTCAATGTGGAGGCTAAATACAGGGGGTACCGGTACAGAGTCAATGTGGAGGCTAAATACAGGGGGTACCAGTACAGAGTCAGTGTGCGGGGGTACAGGTTAGAGGTACTGTGTACATGTAGGTAGGGGTGAAGTCACTATGATAATAAACAGCAAGTAGCAGCAGTGTACAAAACAAATGGAAGGGGGGGGGGGGGGGGGTCAATGTAACAGTGAACCATTTGATTGGCTGTTCAGCAGTCTGATGGCTTGGGGGGGTAGAAGCTGTTCAGCAGTCTGATGGCTTGGGGGGGTAGAAGCTGTTCAGCAGTCTGATGGCTTGGGGGTGTAGAAGCTGTTCAGCAGTCTGATGGCTTGGGGGGGTCGAAGCTGTTCAGCAGTCTGATGGCTTGGGGGGGTAGAAGCTATTCAGCAGTCTGATGGCTTGGGGGGGTAGAAGCTGTTCAGCAGTCTGATGGCTTGGGGGGGTAGAAGCTGTTCAGCAGTCTGATGGCTTGGGGGTGTAGAAGCTGTTCAGCAGTCTGATGGCTTGGGGGGGTAGAAGCTGTTCAGCAGTCTTATGGCTTGGGGGGGTAGAAGCTGTTCAGCAGTCTTATGGCTTGGGGGGGTAGAAGCTGTTCAGCAGTCTGATGGCTTGGGGGTAGAAGCTGTTCAGCAGTCTTATGGCTTGGGGGTAGAACTGTTCAGCAGTCTTATGGCTTGGGGGTAGAAGCTGTTCAGCAGTCTGATGGCTTGGGGGGTAGAAGCTGTTCAGCAGTCTGATGGCTTGGGGGTAGAAGCTGTTCAGCAGTCTGATGGCTTGGGGGTAGAAGCTGTTCAGCAGTCTAATGGCTTGGGGGGGGGGGGGTAGAAGCTGTTAAGGAGCCTTTTGGACCTAGACTTGGCGCCCCGGTACCACTTGCCGTGCAGTAGCAGAGAAAACAGTCTATGACTTGGGTGACTGGAGTCTGACAATTGTATTGGCCTTCCTCTGACTCCGCTTATTATATACAGTGCTTTACGAAAGTATTCGGCCACCTTGAACTTTGCGACCTTTTGCCACATTTCAGGCTTCAAACATAAAGATATAAAACTGTATTTTTTTGTGAAGAATCAACAACAAGTGGGACACAATCATGAAGTGGAACGACATTTATTGGATATTTCAAAGTTTTTTAACAAATCAAAAACTGAAAAATTGGGTGTGCAAAATTATTCAGCCCCCTTAAGTTAATACTTTGTAGCACCACCTTTTGCTGCGATTTCAGCTGTAAGTCGCTTGGGGTATGTCTCTATCAGTTTTGCACATCGAGAGACTGACATTTTTTCCCATTCCTCCTAGCAAAACAGCTCGAGCTCAGTGAGGTTGGATGGAGAGCATTTGTGAACAGCAGTTTCCAGTTCTTTCCACAGATTCTCGATTGGATTCAGGTCTGGACTTTGACTTGGCCATTCTAACACCTGGATATGTTTATTTTTGAACCATTCAATTGTAGATTTTGCTTTATGTTTTGGATCATTGTCTTGTTGGAAGACAAATCTCCGTCCCAGTCTCAGGTCTTTTGCAGACTCCATCAGGTTTTCTTCCAGAATGGTCCTGTATTTGGCTCCATCCATCTTCCCATCAATTTTAACCATCTTCCCTGTCCCTGCTGAAGAAAAGCAGGCCCAAACCATGATGCTGCCACCACCATGTTTGACAGTGGGTATGGTGTGTTCAGGGTGATGAGCTGTGTTGCTTTTACGCCAAACATAACGTTTTGCATTGTTGCCAAAAAGTTCAATTTTGGTTTCATCTGACCAGAGCACCTTCTTCCACATGTTTGGTGTGTCTCCCAGGTGGCTTGTGGCAAACTTTAACCGACACTTTTTATGGATATCTTTAAGAAATGGCTTTCTTCTTGCCACTCTTCCATAAAGGCCAGATTTGTGCAATATACGACTGATTGTTGTCCTATGGACAGAGTCTCCCACCTCAGCTGTAGATCTCTGCAGTTCATCCAGAGTGATCATGGGCCTCTTGGCTGCATCTCTGATCAGTCTTCTCCTTGTATGAGCTGAAAGTTTAGAGGGACGGCCAGGTCTTGGTAGATTTGCAGTGGTCTGATACTCCTTCCATTTCAATATTATTGCTTGCACAGTGCTCCTTGGGATGTTTAAAGCTTGGGAAATATTTTTGTATCCAAATCCGGCTTTAAACTTCTTCACAACAGTATCTCAGACCTGCCTGGTGTGTTCCTTGTTCTTCATGATGCTCTCTGCGCTTTTAACAGACTTCTGAGACTACCAAAGTGCAGGTGCATTTATACGGAGACTTGATTACACACAGGTGGATTGTATTTATCATCATTAGTCATTTAGGTCAACATTGGATTATTCAGAGATCCTCACTGAACTTCTGGAGAGAGTTTGCTGCACTGAAAGTAAAGGGGCTGAATAATTTTGCACGCCCAATTTTTCAGTTTTTGATTTGTTACAAAAGTTTGAAATATCCAATAAATGTCGTTCCACTTCATGATTGTGTCCCACTTGTTGTTGATTCTTCACAAAAAAATACAGTTTCATATCTTTATGTTTGAAGCCTGAAATGTGGCAAAAGGTCGCAAAGTTCAAGAGGGCCGAATACTTTCGCAAGGCACTGTAGGTCCTGGATGGCAGGAATCTTGGCCCCAGTGATGTACTGGGCCGTTCGCACTACCCTCTGTAGCGCCTTACGGTCAGATGCCGAGCAGTTGCCATACCAGGCAGATTGGCAACCAGGATGCTCTCGATGGTGCAGCTGTAGAACCTTTTGAGGATCTGAGGACCCATGCCAAGTCTCCTGAGGGGGAATAGGTTTTGTTGTGCCCTCTTCACAACTGTCTTGGTGTGATTGGACCATAATAGTTTGCTGGTGATGTGGACACCAAGGAACTTGAAACACTCGACCCGCTCTACTTCAATCCCATCGATGTTAATTGGGGCCTGTTTCGGCCCGCCTTTTCCTGTAGTCCACGATCAATATTCAGGTAATTATGTCCAAAATAAAGGTCTGGAATTTTGATTTGAATTGAAGGTTTGTATCCTGGATAAATCGTTGCAAAATTCTAGTTTATCTACATTTCTGCAACTGTAATTCTGTTTTTGCAGAAGAACTCAGGAGCCCATGAGCTCACTACCCACTCACTACTCTCAATTCAATTTCAATTTAAGGGCTTTATTGGCATGGGAAACATATGTTTACATTG
>NC_048593.1:44615116-44642616 GCF_013265735.2 Oncorhynchus mykiss
ATTCTGGCTCGATGGACGGCGCTACAATCGTGCAGCGAACAGCCGGTTCCATCTCATGCTCCATTGGGTTGAGGTCTGGGTGACGGGTCACTCAGGTAAACTGAACTCACTGTCATATTCCAGATGTTGTATTTTCGTCCGGTGTTGATGATGGCGTGTCCACTGGAGTCGCAGCTTCTTGTTTTTAGCTGACAGGAGTTGAACCCGGTGAGGTCGTCTCCATCCCGTCCAGGACAGACGAGTTGTTCTCCGAGATGGCGTTCTTCACACCACTGTTGTACTGCTCTGTTATTTGCCTGTTTGTGGCTGTATGATTCTTGTCCGTTTCCTTCGATCTCTCATCAACGAGCTGTTTTCACCCACAGGTGTTTGTCGTACAGTTCTCATGTAAACCTAGACACTGTCGTGTGTGAAAAGCCCAGTAGGGAGTCCGTTTCTGAGGTACTGGAAACGAAGCGCCTGGCACCGACGATCGTACCACGCTCAAAGTCTCTTAGCCACTAGTTCTGTCCATTCTAACGTTCAACTGAACAGTAACTGAATGTTTTGATGCCTGTCTGGCTGCTTTATATAGCAAAACACGAGACTCACTGTCTGTAGGAGGGAACCATTTTCCTGCATAGGCTGGTGTACCTAATAAACTGTCCGGTGAGTGTGTGTTTCCCATGTCAATAAAGCCTCTTTGAATTGAAATTGAAAGAAAGAGGAAGGGAGAGACAGAAAGAGAAAGAGAAAGAGGAGGAGGAGCAGACAAGTTGTCTTGGGTTGTTGTTTGATGTGGGGGGGGGGGGCGTTTCTTGTGTCTTTGCCATTCATTCACAACAAACAAGTTCAGTAGTGAGTACAGCGAGGTTAGCTACGTTAGCATTGCTCTGGAAAGAACGGAGTTTTGAAGTTGAGGACTTCTCCTTTCAAAAATGGTCTGCTAATTCAGTTGTGTGTGTAGGCTAACATTGTGTTGAGCCAAGATGACAGCAGCTAGCTAGCATAGCTTGGGGATAGTTGCAGCTGGCTATCCTATCTAGCTGATCCCACATTTAAAAAATGCTATGGTATACTATGGTATAAAAAAAATAGTATTCGCTAAATTCCGCAAACACACTTCGGTGAATTTTTGCAGATCGTAGTATACTGTAGTATTTACTATACTGTTTTTGCAGACATTACTGTAGTATTTACTGTAGTGTTTTTTGCAGACTGTTATATACTGCAGTATTTATTATAGTGTTTTTGCAGACTGTTATATACTGCAGTATTTATTATAGTGTTTTTGCAGACTGTAGTATACTGTAGTATTTACTGTACTGTTTTTGCAGACATTACTGTAGTATTTATTATAGTGTTTTTGCAGACTGTTATATACTGCAGTATTTATTATAGTGTTTTTGCAGACTGTTATATACTGCAGTATTTACTATAGTGTTTTTGCAGACTGTTATATACTGCAGTATTTATTATAGTGTTTTTGCAGACTGTTATATACTGCAGTATTTATTATAGTGTTTTTGCAGACTGTAGTATACTGTAGTATTTACTATACTGTTTTGCAGACATTACTGTAGTATTTACTATAGTGTTTTTGCAGATCATAGTATACTGTAGTATTTACTGTAGTGTTTTTATTAAATTTTATTTGTCATAAAGTGAAAGGCTTTCTCCTTGAGGAAACCTACTGGTGAATTTTTAAAAGAGAATATGTTCCATAACTTGTAGGGTAGGACTGGGGTAGGACTGGGGTAGGACAGGGGTCTGAACAAGGTAGGGTAGGACCGGGGTAGGACTGGGGTAGGACAGGGGTCTGAACAAGGTAGGGTAGGACTGGGGTAGGCCTGGGGTAGGACTGAGGTCTGAACAAGGTAGGGTAGGACTGGGGTAGGACTGGGGTAGGACTGGGGTAGGACAGGGGTCTGAACAAGGTAGGGTAGGACTGGGGTAGGACTGGGGTAGGACTGAGGTCTGAACAAGGTAGGGTAGGACTGGGGTAGGACTGGGGTAGGACTGGGGTAGGACAGGGGTCTGAACAAGGTAGGGTAGGACTGGGGTAGGACTGGGGTAGGACTGAGGTCTGAACAAGGTAGGGTAGGACTGGGGTAGGACTGGGGTAGGACTGGGGTAGGACTGGGGTAGGACAGGGGTCTGAACAAGGTAGGGTAGGACTGGGGTAGGACTGGGGTAGGACTGGGGTAGGACAGGGGTCTGAACAAGGTAGGGTAGGACTGGGGTAGGACTGAGGTCTGAACAAGGTAGGGTAGGACTGGGGTAGGACTGGGGTAGGACAGGGGTCTGAACAAGGTAGGGTAGGACTGGGGTAGGACTGGGGTAGGACTGGGGTTGGACAGGGGTCTGAACAAGGTAGGGTAGGACTGGGGTAGGACTGGGGTAGGACTGGGGTTGGACAGGGGTCTGAACAAGGTAGGGTAGGACTGGGGTAGGACTGGGGTAGGACTGGGGTTGGACAGGGGTCTGAACAAGGTAGGGTAGGACTGGGGTAGGACTGGGGTAGGACTGAGGTCTGAACAAATAGATCAGAGCTTTTCTCTAACCTGTCAAATTAAATAGTATAGTTAAAAAAGTGTAGTTTTTTTTTACGGATATTACACTATTTACTACAGTGTCTTCCCCCAGACAGTACTGTAGTATCTACAGTAAACTACAACATTCTATAGTAAATACTACACATGATTGAGGGATACTACAGTGTCTTCCCCCAGACAGTACTGTAGTATCTACAGTAAACTACAACATTCTATAGTAAATACTACACATGATTGAGGGATACTACAGTGTCTTCCCCCAGACAGTACTGTAGTATCTACAGTAAACTACAACATTCTATAGTAAGTACTACACATGATTGAGGGATACTACAGTGTTTTCCCCCAGACAGTACTGTAGTATCTACAGTATACTACAACATTCTATAGTAAATACTACACATGATTGAGGGATACTACAGTGTCTTCCCCCAGACAGTACTGTAGTATCTACAGTATACTACAACATTCTATAGTAAGTACTACACATGATTGAGGGATACTACAGTGTTTTCCCCCAGACAGTACTGTAGTATCTACAGTATACTACAACATTCTATAGTAAGTACTACACATGATTGAGGGATACTACAGGGTGACCTATTCTATAACATACTGTCATATTTATTTCAAGTGGGGATATGCCTCTGTCAAATCAGTTATGGTAAGATAGTGAGAGCCAGTGTCTAGAATGTGTTTCATAAGACGCTCATTATACAACACTATAAATGTCACATCGTGTAAATACATGTTTTCATGGGGGGAAAAAAAGACATCTACTACTGCGAGTTGAATGCCTGCGGTCATCAGTCAGCTCAGCTGTCTTACGAAAACAATATTCGATAACTGGCTAGTTTTGTCTTGTCTCTCCCCCAATACTAATATTCCTTCGTGGTGTAGGTTCCATGTGGATATTACACTAACACAGCCAGCTGACACATTTATCAAACACAAACACCCCCAAAAAAATAAACTGTTGTCTTTTGTGTTACAAAGACAAAACCATTTCTGTTGTAAGTATATTGATGTGCTTATAAAAAACGGTGGGGCCTACATTTTCCCTAACAAAATAAAAACTAAAAACATTTTTAAAAAGTTGTGTAAAGTACAACTTCAGCTGTCTAAATAGAACTAGAATTGGATTTATTTCTATGGTCTATTTGCCCAAATCTAAGGATTTGACTGTCTAACACATTGTCAGCTCTGAGAAGAGTTCTGTCTTCAGTACCTATCAGCATTTTGTCTGGTGGTGCTGGGGGCCTGGGGCTACCTTGCCAAACATGTCATTCGTCAAACCTTCCTGTATGGTGTACTGGACACCATATGGTCTGAGACGGGAGTTCCCTGACAGAGTATGTCAAATATGGAGTTGGTCCCCCCTTTGCTGCTATAATAGCCTCCCCTTTTCTGGGAAGACTTTCCACTAGATGTTGGAACATTGCTGCTATAACAGCCTCCACTCTTCTGGGAAGGCTTTCCACTAGATGTTGGAACATTGCTGCTATAACAGCCTCCACTCTTCTGGGAAGGCTTTCCACTAGATGTTGGAAAAATGCTGCTATAACAGCCTCCACTCTTCTGGGAAGTGCTTTCTACTAGATTTTGGAACATTGCTGCTGTGACTTGCTTCATTCAGCCACAAGAGCATTAGTGAGGTCAGGCACGAATGTTGGGCGATTAGGCTCGCAGTCAGCGTTCCAATTCATCCCAAAGGTGTTCGATGGGGTTGAGGTCAGGGCCCTGTGCGGGCCAGTCAAGTTCTTCCACACTGATCTCGGTAAACCATTTCTGTATGGACCTTGCTTTGTGCACGGGGCCATTGTTACGCTAAAACAGGAAAGGGCCTTCCCCAAACATTTTAAAAATGTTTTATTTCATCTATATTTAACTAGGCTAGTCAGTTAAGAACAAATTCGTATATACAGTGACGGCCTACCAAAAGGCAAAATGCCTCCTGCGGGGACGGGGGTTGGGATTCAAATAAATAAATAAATACAATATAAATATAGGACAAAACACACATCACAACAAGAGAGACCACAACACTACGTAAAGAGAGACCTAAGACAACAACAGAGCATGGCAGCAACACATGACAACAACAACATGGTAGAAACACAACAACACAGCATGGTAGAAACACAACACAACAGCATGGTAGAAACACAACACAACAGCATGGTAGAAACACAACACAACAGCATGGTAGCAACACAAAGATAGAAGCAATAGAATAATCTAGAATGTCATTGTATGCTGTAGTGGTAAGATTTCCCTTCACTGGAACTAAGGGTTCCTGACCATGAAAAACATCCCTAGAACATTATTCCTCCTCCACCAAACTTTACAGTTGCCACTATGTATTGGAGCAGGTAGTGTTCTCCTGGCAGTGGGGCCTAAGGTTTTTTTTTTATAAATAAGCATCTACCAGTGGGTTTTGCGACAGGTTTACAGAGATGACCAGTTTACAGAGGACTATATAGTGCAGTGATGTGTCCTATAAGGAGCATTGGTGGCAAATCTGATGGCCGAATGGTAAAGAACATCTAGCCGCTCGAGAGCACCCTTACCTGCCGATCTATAAATTACATCTTGGTGATCTAGCATGGGTAGGATGGTCATCTGAATCAGGGTTAGTTTAGGGTGAAAGAGGAGTGATTACGATAGAGGAAACCAAGTCTAGATTTAACTTTAGCATGCAGCTTTGATATGTGTTGAGAGAAGGACAGTGTAGCGTCTAGCCATACTCCCAAGTACTTGTATGAGGTGACTACCTCAAGCTCTAAACACTCAGAGGTAGAAATCACACCTGTGGGGAGAGGGGCATTCTTCTTACCAAACCACATGACCTTTGACCACCAGGCTAGGTTATACCCTGGACATTATATGCATCTAAAGCTCTATTCACATGGAACTAGTTTTACTAGAGAAAGTTGGTTATGTAATTATTACTCCAGAATGTCCGTTATACCTGAAGATATTTCAGACGGGATTAGTTTAGCCGGCAGAATGGTCAAAACCGGGGAAAGCTAGAAAACAGGAACTAGATTAAGACAGGAACAGAGGGAAAACCACTAGTAGGCTTGCCGAAAACAAAACGAACTGGCAACAGACAAACAGAGAACACAGGTATAAATACACAGGGGATAGTGGGGAAGATGTGAGACACCTGGAGGGGGGTGGAGACAAGCACAAAGACATGTGAAGCAGATCTAGGTGTGACAGTTATCATGGCAGCCTAGAGGTTTTTTTTCTAGGTATGAAGATATTTCAACAAGTCCGGGCGACACTGATAACTCGAGCTTGGTTCGCCAAGTTTATAAATCGTACCAAACTATCCTCGGGATAATGTCGCCATAATGTTTGAATTGAGGAAGTGTGATCATAAACATTCAGATATTTTAGCGATCCGCAGTAAATAAAATGTCCCTTCAGATGTGAGTTAAACAGTGCACTTGCACCTGAGATGTTGTTTTGAGGCTATGGATGAGAATGTGAAGTTGTCCTTTCCAAACCTTTAGCTCAGTTCTGCTTTGCGATCTATTAACAGCAAGGTTCGCATAAAAATAAGCCCTTTTTTTATGATTCCATTTGGCCGTGATCAATTCATTCGCACTTAATGTATAAACAAAAGCATTCTCTGTGAAAGTTGATACGTGTGGGCCCTTCATAAACACTTCCTTTAATTTATCCAATCAGTTATTGCTTCCTTGCTCCAGCAACACCTCAGACAACTCAGACATTTCTCTCAAAACGACAGCGATGTCGATTCGCACGGGACTAGTATTAATCAAAAACAGTAGGTTATTCTTGCTGGAATTGTTACTGTAACGGTTCTCTTCTGGTGAAAGAGAGGCGGACCAAAATGCAGCGTGGTTAGTTTTGTACATCTTTGAATAAAGATGAAAATAAAACAATCTACAAAACAAGAACCGTGAAAAAACCAAAACAGTCCTATCTGGTGCCACAAAGACAGGAACAATCACCCACAAGAGACCTAAAGAATATGGCTGCCTAAATATGGTTCCCGACCTCCCCAAGTAAAACACATTACCCGACCTCCCTAAGTAAAACACATTACCCGACCTCCCCAAGTAAAACACATTACCCGACCTCCCCAAGTAAATCACATTACCCGACCTCCCTAAGTAAAACACATTACCCGACCTCCCTAAGTAAAACACATTACTCGACCTCCCCAAGTAAAACACATTACCCGACCTCCCTAAGTAAAACACATTACTCGACCTCCCTAAGTAAAACACATTACTCGACCTCCCCAAGTAAAACACATTACTCGACCTCCCCAAGTAAAACGCATTACCCGACCTCCCTAAGTAAAATACATTACCCGACCTCCCCAAGTAAAACACATTACCCGACCTCCCTAAGTAAAACACATTACTCGACCTCCCCAAGTAAAACACATTACTCGACCTCCCCAAGTAAAACACATTACTCGACCTCCCCAAGTAAAACACATTACCCGACCTCCCCAAGTAAAACACATTACCCAACCTCCCTAAGTAAAACACATTACCCGACCTCCCTAAGTAAAACACATTACTCGACCTCCCTAAGTAAAACACATTACCCGACCTCCCTAAGTAAAACACATTACCCGACCTCCCCAAGTAAAACACATTACCCAACCTCCCTAAGTAAAACACATTACCCGACCTCCCCAATAAAACACATTACCCGACCTCCCTAAGTAAAACACATTACCCGACCTTCCCAAGTAAAACACATTACCCGACCTCCCTAAGTAAAACACATTACCCGACCTCCCCAAAAAAACACATTACCCGACCTCCCTAAGTAAAACACATTACCCGACCTCCCTAAGTAAAACACATTACCCGACCTTCCCAAGTAAAACACATTACCCGACCTCCCCAAGTAAAACACATTACCCGACCTCCCTAAGTAAAACACATTACCCGACCTCCCTAAGTAAAACACATTACCCGACCTCCCTAAGTAAAACACATTACCCGACCTCCCTAAGTAAAACACATTACCCGACCTCCCTAAGTAAAACACATTACTCGACCTCCCCAAGTAAAACACATTACCCGACCTCCCTAAGTAAAACACATTACCCGACCTCCCTAAGTAAAACACATTACCCGACCTCCCCAAGTAAAACACATTACCCGACCTCCCTAAGTAAAACACATTACCCGACCTCCCTAAGTAAAACTAAGCCAGTCCAAATACGGTTTAGGAAGTAGAAAACAATGAACAAATAATATCAGTTTACATAAATTATGTTTTATAAATTGGGTTATCGAATGTATCAATGTAATGAAGTGGGTTAGCTTCTGTATTTGTACAAATGAAGAGCCTGTGAAAGCTGTTGTCACTGACAGGTGAAGGTTGCTGGACAGATATTTGCAAACATGTGTCTGTCTGTTCCATTCATATGAATGTTCCCAATGAGGTCATGTGGTTGACTGTTCCATTCATAGGAATGCTCACAGTGAGGTCATGTCTGTCTGTTCCATTCATAGGAATGCTCACAGTGAGGTCATGTGGTTGACTGTTCCATTCATAGGAATGTTCCCAGTGAGGTCATGTCTGTCTGTTCCATTCATAGGAATGCTCACAGTGAGGTCATGTGGTTGACTGTTCCATTCATAGGAATGCTCACAGTGAGGTCATGTCTGTCTGTTCCATTCATAGGAATGCTCACAGTGAGGTCATGTGGTTGACTGTTCCATTCATAGGAATGCTCACAGTGAGGTCATGTGGTTGACTGTTCCATTCATAGGAATGCTCACAGTGAGGTCATGTGGTTGACTGTTCCATTCATAGGAATGCTCACAGTGAGGTCATGTGGTTGACTGTTCCATTCATAGGAATGCTCACAGTGAGGTCATGTCTGTCTGTTCCATTCATAGGAATGCTCACAGTGAGGTCATGTGGTTGACTGTTCCATTCATAGGAATGCTCACAGTGAGGTCATGTGGTTGACTGTTCCATTCATAGGAATGCTCACAGTGAGGTCATGTGGTTGACTGTTCCATTCATAGGAATGCTCACAGTGAGGGCATGTCTGAATGATGTTGATGAGGGACCCCTTGCTGGTCATCTCGATACTGCGTGTTCAGCTGCAAACTGGACATCTCTAGAACTGCAGCAGGCACTCTTATGAGGTGGTGTTGACTGGGAGGGCCAGTGACGGGGAGATATAATAAACAGCCAAGTTGTAAATTGTATTTTGTTCTACAGAAAGGACAAAGATTGGTTTTGCTAATGATTCTACTAGATGTATCTGCTAGTTTATCAAGCCGGTTATTTTTTTACCATTAAACTTTTCACATAACAGATTTCCTGTCGTTGTTGATGAAGCCGTTCGTGTCCTCAGGGCAGTAACTCAGGTCACTGTCAGAGGCCTCGTGATGGGGTGTCCTTTACATAGGATGTCGTGGGAGACTGGCAACCACGGAGGAGGTGTCACAAGGATACTTCTATCACATGACATACTTCTATTCTGAGGTTTTGCCTGACAAGCTGTGAAAATAGCAAGTGGACAGTGAATTAAATTATTTATAAGGTTGCTAAACCACTGCCATCTGTCACGTCTACTCCTTCTCCCCTGGACTCCATCACTACCCAGATTACTCTCACATTATCCACAACACCTGGACTCCATCACTACCCAGATTACTCTCCCATTATCCACAACAGCTGGACTCCATCACTACCAAGATTACTCTCCCATTATCCACAACACCTGCACTCCATCACTACCCAGATTACTCTCCCATTATCCACAACACCTGCACTCCATCACTACCCAGATTACTCTCCCATTATCCACAACAGCTGGACTCCATCACTACCAAGATTACTCTCCCATTATCCACAACACCTGCACTCCATCACTACCCAGATTACTCTCCCATTATCCACAACACCTGCACTCCATCACTACCCAGATTACTCTCCCATTATCCACAACACCTGGACTCCATCACTACCCAGATTACTCTCCCATTATCCACAACACCTGGACTCCATCACTACCCAGATTACTCTCCCATTATCCACAACACCTGGACTCCATCACTACCCAGATTACTCTCACATTATCCACAACACCTGGACTCCATCACTACCCAGATTACTCTCCCATTATCCACAACACCTGGACTCCATCACTACCCAGATTACTCTCCCATTATCCACAACACCTGGACTCCATCACAACACCTGGACTCCATCACTACCCAGATTACTCTCCCATTATCCACAACACCTGGACTCCATCACTACCCAGATTACTCTCCCATTATCCACAACACCTGGACTCCATCACTACCCAGATTACTCTCCCATTATCCACAACACCTGGACTCCATCACTATCCAGATTACTCTCCCATTATCCACAACACCTGGACTCCATCACTACCCAGATTACTCTCCCATTATCCACAACACCTGGACTCCATCACTACCCAGATTACAGATTACTCTCCCATTATCTCCCACTCCATAGCATGACTCTTCCGGCAGTATTGGTTCTGTTTCCTAGTCAGACATTGCTCTTGTTTTTGGATCGTTTGTTTATATTAAACTCACTAACAGCACCTGCTTCCTGACTCCTTGCGCCGACGTTACGCAATCAACCATTTCTGGACATGTTATGACACCTTTGCTCCTTCTGGTAGGTCCCAGCGTTCATTTTTGACAAGGGGATCAGTCTGGCACCCAACTCTGTAGATTATCTAACAGAAAAAGAAGGTTCAACGATTATCATCATTCCCTCAATTATAATCATATCTTGAGAAAATAAGGTAATCTAGTTTGGAAGCCAATTCTACGATTTACAGATGTAGACTGATTGGCTCCAGATTGGATGAGATTCAGACCGTTACACTATACAACCTACTGGGACATGTTACACTATGTAACCAACTGGCACATGTTACACTATACAACCAACTGGAACATGTTACACTATGTAACCAACTGGGACATGTTACACGATGTAACCAACTGGGACATGTCTGCTACGGTCCTGGGTTGGATTGAGTTTGTTGCTGCTAGTTAGTACACTGTTGTAGTCAGACATGAGTCAGCTGCTACCACCACAGCTACATCCAATATTTATTTGTGCCCTGGACGAGGGTTTCACCTCGGAGGGTAATGTTTCTCTTCTAGATTACACTAATATAGAGTGGCACAGAAATACAATGACATTGCTAAAGTAGGGAAATAGTTAGTAGGAAACAACTTTTCCATATTATGATGTTGTCAAATTTACTCTAGACAGTGTTTCCCTAACGTGTTATAGTCCCGTGACTCTTCAAACATTCAACCTCCAGCTGTACCCCCTCTAGCACCAGGGCCAGTGCACTCTCAATTGTTTTATTGTTGCCATCATTGTAAGCCTGCCACACACACTATACGATACATTTATTAAACAGAAGAATTAGTGTGAGTTTTTGTCACAACCCGGCTCGTGGGAAGTGACAAAGAGCTCTTATAGGACCAGGGCACAAATAATAATATAATAATAATCAATAATCTTGCTCTTTATTTAGCCGTCTTACATATAAATCCTTATTTGTTCATTAACCTTTCTGATCTCCCCATCCCGGATCCGGGATCGTGAACACAGACTCAAGCTCATTACCATAACGCAACGTTAACTATTCTTGAAAATCGCAAATGAAATGAAATAAATATGCTAGCTCTCAAGCTTAGCCTTTTGTTAACAACACTGTCATCTCAGATTTTCAAAATATGCTTCTCAACCATTGCAAAACAAGCATTTGTGTAACAGTATTGATGGCTAACGTAGCATTTAGCGTAGCATTTAGCGTTAGCATTCAGCTGGCAACATTTACACAAAAAAACTGAAAATAAAAAAAAGTCATTAAAACGCGAACTTTTTTCCAAATTAACTCCATAATATCGACAGAAACATGGCAAACGATGTTTAGAATCAATCCTCAAGGTGTTTTTCACATATCTATCAACGATAAAATCCATCGTGGCAGTTTACTTTCAATTCTGAAGAAATGGAACGCGCATGGACTTACTGATTACGCACACAGGACACCGGGCGGGACACCAGGTAAATGTAGTCTCTTATGGTCAATCTTCCAATGATATGCCTACAAACACGTCACAATGCTGCAGACACCTCAGGGAATATACAGAAAGCGCTGGCTCATTCTTGGCGCATTCACAGCCATATAAGGAGACATTGGAACACAGCGCCTTCAGAATCCGGGGCATTTCCTGTATGAAACATCATCTTGGTTTCGCCTGTTGCATTAGTTCTGGGGCACGCACAGATAATATCTTTGCAGTTTTGGAGACGTCAGAGTTGTGTCTTTCCAAGGCTGTCAATTCCATGCATAGTCGAGCATCTTTTCGTGACAAAATATTGCGCTTAAAACGGGCACGTCTTTTTATCCAATAATGACACAGCGCCCCTATAGGTTCAAGAGGTTAAAAAAAGTGTGAATAACTCACCACAAGTTAAAACCTCTTTGGGATAGGGGGCAGTATTTTCACGTCCGGATGAAAAGCGTGCCCAAAGTAAACTACCTGCTACTCAGGTCCAGAAGCTAGGACATGCATATAATTAGTAGATTTGGATAGAAAACACTCTAAAGTTTCTTAAACTGTTAAAATTATATATGTGAGTATAGCATAACTTATTTGGCAGGCGAAACCACGAGGACAATCCATCCAGGATTTTCTTTTTTTTTAAGGTCACTCTCTTTTCAATGTGATTTCTATGTGGATCTAGATTTCTAAGGCACTTGCTTGCAGTTTCTATCACATCCACTAGATGTCAACAGTCTTTAGAAATTGGTTGATGTTTTTGCTTTGAGAAATGAAGAAGTAGGGCTGTTCAGAACGAGGGGTCGAGTCTAGTGTACTGTTGTGGTTGCGGTGCGCGACCTGAAAGCTCCACTTTGTTTTTATCCACTACTGAACGCAGTATATCTCGTCTTAAATTGTATCGATTATTTACGTTTAAATATACCTAAAGTAGGAAAAGGAAAGTTGGTTGAAATGTTTGGATCAAGTTTACAGGTTACAGGTATTAGATACTTTGTAGTCATATTGCACGAGTTGGAACTGGATCAAAAGCACCAAATAAATTGACATTTTAACGAATTTTAACAAAAGGACCATTTGTGATGTTTCTGGGACATATTGGAGTGCCAACAGAAGAAGATCTTCAAATGTAAGGCGTGAATTATATAGTTATTTCTGACTTTTGTGTCGCGCCTGACTGGTTGAAATGTGATTTTCATGTGTTTTTTTTGATGGGGTGCTGTCCTCAGGTAATCGCATGGTCTGCTTTCGCCGTAAAGCCTTTTTTGAAATCTGACACTGTGGCTGGATTGACAATAAGTTCATCTTTAAACCGATGGATAACAATTGTATGATTAATTATTATTATGAGTATTTCTGTTTTTGAATTTGGCGCGCCGTTATTTCACTGGGTGTTGTCAAATCAATCCCGTTACCGGCGTGCGAAGGAATCACTAAGAAGTTAATGAGAAGGGCGTGCTTTTAATATGCACATAACTGCAATGTTGGGTTGTATTGGAGAGATTTTCAGTCTTAAATCATTTTCCACACACAGTCTCTGCCTGTATATAGTTTTCACGCAAGTGAGGGCCTTGAATCCACTCTCACATAGGTACGTGGTTGCAAAGGGCATCAGTGTCTTAACAGCGCGATTTGCCAAGGCAGAATACTCTGAGTGCAGCCCAATCCAGAAATCTGGCAGTGGCTTCTGATTAAATGCAATTTTCACAGAACAGCTTGTTGCAATTTCGATGAGGCTCTCTTGTTCAGATATCGGTAAGTGGACTGGAGGCAGGGCATGAAAGGGATAATGAATCCAGTTGTTTCTGTCGTCCGTTTCGGGAAAGTACCTGCGGAATTGCGCATCCAGTTCACTCAGGTGCTTTGCTATATCACATTTGACATTGTCCGTAAGCTTGAGTTAATTTGCACAGAAAAAAATCATACAATGATGGAAAGACCTGTGTGTTGTCCTTGTTAATGCAGACAGAGAAGAGCTCCAACTTCTTAATCATAGCCTCAATAATGTCCCACACATTGAATATAGTTGCAGAGAGTCCCTGTAATCCTAGATTCAGATCATTTAGGTGAGAAAAAATATCAACCAGATAAGTCAGTCATGTGAGAAAGTAGTCATCATGCAAGTGGTCAGACAATTGAGATGACTGCTGTGAGATGACTGCTCCTCACCCAAGTGGTCAGACAAGTGAAAATTACAGTCAGTAAAGAATCATCTCTCAATTTAAAAAAAATGTGTCTGTCAGCGATTGGGTGCAGAGTGATTGGGTGCAGAGTGATTGGGTGCAGAGCGATTAGGTGCAGAGTGATTGGGTGCAGAGCGATTGGGTGCAGAGCGATTGGGTGCAGAGTGATTGGGTGCAGAGTGAAAGCGGAGTCAGGCGCAGGACACAGGTATGGAGTAATCCAACTGAGTTTTACTCAGAGAATAAAGCAAAATTCCAAATAGGAACATACAACACAACTCTAACACAAACACAACCACTAATGACATGAACAATCAGGGACAGAACAGAAATGTATGTCAGATGGTTAAATAGGGGAATGAGGGAATGTAAAACAGGTGTGTTTGTAATACAGACAAAACAAAACAAAACAGAAAAATGGATCGGTAGTGACTAGAAAGCCGGTGACGTCGACCGCCGAACACCACCCGAAAAAGGAGAAGGGCCGACCTCGGCGGAAATCGTGACAAGGTGGCTTATGGTAGAGAAATTAACATTCAATTCTCTGGCAAAAGCTCTGGTGGACATTCCCTCCGACTTCGGCGGATGTCGTAACAGTGCCAATACTTTGCCCCTTGATAACCAGCGCACGTCTGTATGTTGTAAAAGCGTTACATGGTCGCTGCCCATATCATTACATAATGCAGAAAATACACAAGAGTTCAGGGGCCTTGTTTTAACAAAGTTAACCATTTTCACTGTTGTGTCCAAAACTTATTTTAAGCTGTCAGGCATTCCCTTGGCAGGAAGAGCCTCTCGGTGGATGCTGCAGTGTACCCAAGTGGCATCGGGAGCAACTGCTGGCACGCCCGTTACCACTCCACTATGTCTCCCTGTCATGGCTTTTGCTCCATCAGTACAGATACCAACACATCTTGACCACCAAAGTCCATTTGATGTCACAAAGCTGTCCAGTACTTATAAATATCCTTTCACGTTGTCCTAGTTTCCAGTGGTTTGCAGAAAAGGATGTCTTCAATAATTGAACCCCATACACGTAACAGACATATACCAGGAGCTGTGCCAGGCCCACCTCGTCTGTTGACTCATCCAGCTGTAACAGACATATACCAGGAGCTGTGCCAGGCCAGCCACGTCTGTTGACTCATCCAGCTGTAACAGACATATACCAGGAGCTGTGCCAGGCCCACCTCGTCTGTTGACTCATCCAGCTGTAACAGACATATACCAGGAGCTGTGCCAGGCCCACCTCGTCTGTTGACTCATCCAGCTGTAACAGACATATACCAGGAGCTGTGCCAGGCCAGCCACGTCTGTTGACTCATCCAGCTGTAACAGACATATACCAGGAGCTGTGCCAGGCCAGCCACGTCTGTTGACTCATCCAGCTGTAACAGACATATACCAGGAGCTGTGCCAGGCCAGCCACGTCTGTTGACTCATCCAGCTGTAACAGAAATATACCAGGAGCTGTGCCAGGCCAGCCACGTCTGTTGACTCATCCAGCTGTAACAGACATATACCAGGAGCTGTGCCAGGCCCACCTCGTCTGTTGACTCATCCAGCTGTAACGCATAGAATTCGCTGGCTTGTGTGTGAAGCAGTAATTGTTTCAGAACATCTCCTGCCATGACACTGATGTGTTGTGAAACAGTGTTGATTGATGAAGGCATTGTCTGTAGTTTTTTGAGCCTTTTCCCCCAGCATTGTCCCAGCCCATATCCTCGGCAGCAGGAAGAATGAAGTCCTCCACAATAGTATGGGGCTTGCCAGTCCTAGCCACTCGGTAGCTCACCATATAAAACGCTTCTAGACCCTTCTTATTAATGATATCTGTTGCTTTTATACATGTCTAACTATTCAAAAGTTGTCTTTATTCTCGCTCAAAAAGCTCCTGTGGCTAATTTTTCAAATTGTCATGATTCGTTTTTAAATGTCTGTGCAAGAGTGAAGGTTTACCACGAGAGAGTAACGGTTAATGTGATTGGATGAGTAACGGTTAATGTGATTGGATGAGTAACGGTTAATGTGATTGGATGAGTAACGGTTAATGTGATTGGATGAGTAACGGTTAATGTGATTGGATGAGTAACGGTTAATGTGATTGGATGAGTAACGGTTAATGTGATTGGATGAGTAACGGTTAATGTGATTGGATGAGTAACGGTTAATGTGATTGGATGAGTAACGGTTAATGTGATTGGATGAGTATCGGTTAATGTGATTGGATGAGTATCGGTTAATGTGATTGGATGAGTAACGGTTAATATGATTGGATGAGTAACGGTTAATGTGATTGGATGAGTAACGGTTAATGTGATTGGATGAGTATCGGTTAATGTGATTGGATGAGTAACGGTTAATATGATTGGATGAGTAACGGTTAATGTGATTGGATGAGTAACGGTTAATGTGATTGGATGAGTAACGGTTAATGTGCTTGGATGAGTAACGGTTAATGTGATTGGATGAGTAACGGTTAATGTGATTGGATGAGTATCGGTTAATGTGATTGGATGAGTAACGGTTAATATGATTGGATGAGTAACGGTTAATGTGATTGGATGAGTATCGGTTAATGTGATTGGATGAGTAACGGTTAAAGTGATTGGATGAGTAACGGTTAATGGGCTTGGATGAGTATCGGTTAATGTGATTGGATGAGTAACGGTTAATGTGATTGGATGTAAATTATTTGACTAGGCTACCTGTATTTGACATTGTGTTGTTATTTCGCTGAACACTAGATAGTTTAATTTGATTTTTGGCAGTGAAACGAGGCTACTCAGGTGAGAGAAACCCCCAAAAACTCAAATGTACAGCTCCGTTGGAAAATATAAATGAACTGTTTGAAAACGTGAAGATTTGTATTTTATTTTATCAAAAATAAATAAGCAAAAATAAATTATTATAATAATAATTTTTTAACGTGAATCACATTTTTATTTGGCGTACCCCAGTTTGGGAATACTTGGACTAGACTATACTAGATTACACTAGAATATACAGAGATATTCACTGAGCATACAAAACATTAAGGGAGGGGGGGCAACTCAATACTAATGAAGGTGTTCCTAATGTTTTGTATACTCAGTGTATGCTGTATGTATTCTATATGAGTTGTATATTTAATTCTATACTCAGCACTATCTAAAGGTAACATTTGACATGTTATATCTCAGTCATCATTGATAGAACAATACAATCGCTTTGTCTCTAGATACTCACAGACAGACATACAGACCTTTCTCAGTGCAGTCTCCAGATCTGAACTGCCATGCTTCCTCAGTGCAGTCACCAGACCTGAACTGCCATGCTTCCTCAGTGCAGTCACCAGACCTGAACTGCCATGCTTCCTCAGTGAACTGCCATGCTTCCTCGGTGAACTGCCATGCTTCCTCGGTGAACTGCCATGCTTCCTCAATGAACTGCCATGCTTCCTCAATGAACTGCCATGCTTCCTCAGTGAACTGCCATGCTTCCTCGGTGAACTGCCATGCTTCCTCAGTGAACTGCCATGCTTCCTCAATGAACTGCCATGCTTCCTCAGTGAACTGCCATGCTTCCTCGGTGAACTGCCATGCTTCCTCAGTGAACTGCCATGCTTCCTCAATGAACTGCCATGCTTCCTCAATGAACTGCCATGCTTCCTCAGTGCAGTCACCAGACCTGAACTGCCATGCTTCCTCAGTGAACTGCCATGCTTCCTCAATGAACTACCATGCTTCCTCGGTGCTGGGAGATCATCTAGAGACACAGTACACAGGCTGGCATTAACGTCCCCCCCCCACCCACACACACACACACACACACACACACACACACACCTTTTAACACCTCAGGCGAGACAGAGTGAACCTAGCCCATATCCCAGACGTGGACATCTCAGTGCGTTTGTGTGTGTCCTGTCTCTCGCTCCGTAGAGACAGAACAGCTGTGTGTGTGTGTGTGTGTGTGTGTGTGTGTGTGTGTGTGTGTGTGTGTGTGTGTGTGTGTGTGTGTGTGTGTGTGTGTGTGTGTGTGTGTGTGTGTGTGTGTGTGTGTGTGTCCTGTCTGAATTGGATGCCAGAAAACACGTCAGTCACACTGGAGCCATGTCAACACATTTCACACTACACGTGTGTTTACATGAAAGCACGTATGGAGACGCCAGACACCAGACAGTATCCGTATAAGTATCTATATTATAGGGATAAATGTAGCCGTTCCAATTTTTTAAAGGGCGACTGTCCCTAACAAACAACTAATCCCTTTAAAACAGCCGATGTAGCATCAATATGAGTCAGAAACAACATTTGGATTCTGAGTAAAACTACTAAATGAAGGTTTGATCTGGGTTACAACTACATCACTAATTCATGCCCCTTTTGCCAAGCTCGGGCCATCAGGGGAGAAATGCCTTGGTCAGGGAGGTGACCAAGAACGCGATGGTCACTCTGACAGAGCTCCCAACTTACTCTGTGGAGATGGGTGAACATTCCAGAAGGACAACCATCTCTGCAGGAGTCCGCAAATCAGGCCTTTATGGTAGAGTTGCCAGACAGAAGCCACTCCTCAGTAAAAGGCACATGACAGCCCACTTGGAGTTTGCCAAAATGCACCTAAAGGACTCTCAGACCATGAGAAACAAGATTTTTTGGTGAATGCCAAGCGTCACGTCTGGAGGAAACCTGGCACCATCCCTACAGTGAAGCATGGTGGCGGTGGCAGCATCATGCTGTGGAGATGTTTTTCAGTGGCAGAGCCTGGGAGACGAGTCAGGATCGAGGGAAAGGTTAACAGAGCAAAGTACAGAGACCAGGGATACATAGACAGCTGTGCAGCAACACTCCCCATCCAACCTAACGGAGTTTGAGAGGATCTGCAGAGAATAATGGGAGAAACTCCCCAAATACAGGTGTACCAAGCTTGTACCGTCATACCCAAGAAGACTCGAGGCTGTGATCGCTGCCAAAGGTGCTGCAGCAAAGTACTGAGTAAAGGGTCTGAATACTTATGTAAATGTAATATTTAAAAAAAACTTATGTTAAAAAATGTCTGAAAACCTGTTATTGCCTTGTCAGTAGGGTTTATTGTAATGTCATTATGTGGTATTGTGATGTCAGTATGGTTTATTGTGATGTCATTATGGGGTATTGTGATGTCGTTATGGGGTATTGTGATGTCAGTATGGTTTATTGTGATGTCATTATGGGGTATTGTGATGTCAGTATGGTTTATTGTGATGTCATTATGGGGTATTGTGATGTCAGTATGGTTTATTGTGATGTCATTATGGGTTATTGTGATGTCGGTATGGTTTATTGTGATGTCATTATGGGATATTGTGATGTCAGTATGGTTTATTGTGATGTCATTATGGGATATTGTGATGTCAGTATGGTTTATTGTGATGTCATTATGGGATATTGTGATGTCAGTATGGTTTATTGTGATGTCATTATGGGATATTGTGATGTCAGTATGGTTTATTGTGTGTAGATTGTTGAGGGGGAGAAAACAGTTTCATCCATTTCATTATAAGGCTGTAACGTAACAAAATGTGGAAAAAGTCAACGGGTCTGAATGCTTTCCGAAAGCTCTGTATTATAGTCTACTATGGTATATTCTAGTCAAGTATAATTTAATATATTATTGCCTAGTATTATCTAGTATACTATAGTGTAGTGTAGTATAATATAGTCTAGTCTATTATAGTCTAGTATAGTATAGTGTAGTATAATGTAGTATACTGTAGTATAAATATAATCTAGTATATTATAGCCAAGTACAATCTAGTTTATTATAGTCCAGTATACTATAGTCTACTATAATGTGGTATATTATAGTATTGTATGGTATAATCTAGTCTATTATAGTCTAGTCTCATATAATATAATCTAGTATATTATATTCTAGTATAGTGTAGTCTAGAATAATCTGGTATAGTGTAGTATAGTATAATTTAGTGTAGTATAATCTAGTACAGTGTAGTATAGTATAATCAATTTTAGTCTAGTCTAGTATAATCAAGTTTTATCTAGTCTAGTATAGTCTAGATAGTACAGTATAATCAAGTATAGTCTAATATAATATACTCTAGTACAATATAGTCTAGTATAATCTAGTATAGTCTAGTATAGTCTAGTATAATCGAGTATAATCTAGTGTAGTATAGACTAGATGGTATAGTATAGTATGATCGAGTATGATCTAGTGTAGTATAGTCTAGATGGTAAGGTATAGTCTAATGTTGTAGAATCTAGTCTAGTATAATCTACTATAGTCTAGTATATTATAACATCTTCTATTATAATCTAGCATAATCTAGTATAGTGTGGTCTAGTGTAGTATAATCAAATTTAATCTAGTATAGTATAATCAAATTTAATCTCGTATAGTCTGTATACTCTGTGGAATTGAGGACAATAATTGTTCTCTGAATCAGTAGTACTCCAAGTCTTTAGGAAATATGGTGTATGTAGCTCGTCACCTCTAGAAATGTGTTCATTGTTTTGTCTACTGTCTGAAAATGATTCAGCATCCCTTTTATAATCCATCTCCCTCTCTCTCATCCCTCTCTCTCCTCCCTCTCTCTCATCCCTCTCTTTCCTCCCTCTCTCTCCTCCCTCTCTCTCCTCCCTCTCTCTCATCCCTCTCTCTCATCCCTCTCTCTCATCCCTCTCTCTCACCCCTCCCTCTCTCTCATCCCCTCAATCCTTCCTCTCTCTCATCCCTCTCTCTCATCCCCCTCTCTCCTCCCTCTCTCTCATCCCTCTCTCTCATCCCCGCAGTCCTTCCTGTATCTCTCCTTTTTTCCATCTCAAACACACACACACACACACACACACACACACACACACACACACACACACACACACACACACACACACACACACACACACACACACACACACTGCATCCATATCGACAACGGTTCAGGGCATTTTGGATTAAATTAATGTTGAGCCTCTGAGTGAATTTGAGGCGAATGCTTGACACGCCCTCTTTGAAACGAAACGCTAAGCATGTAGAGTTAAAAAAAACAAAAAAAACATGAATGGCCTACAGCATCAGCCTGTAATAAATTGTTTCCAGAGGTACATTTACTTTCATGTTACTATCTCAAGGGGTTTGTAGGCACTAATTACTAGGGGTATTACTCTGTTTTTTCTTTCTTTCTATTTAGATAAATGTGAGATTCCCAAGGGAAGAGAAGAGCGAGGAAAACAGTAACACAGTTAACTGACCTGGACTTTACTCTCATGGTCAGTTGCAAGGAAACTAATGAGGTAATGCATTGCTCAGTTTAGCAAAACTAAAGTAAAGTGTTATGAGCCAACATGACGAGAAGAGACGGAAGATATTACTGCCCTACAGCCATCTAGGGATCCGGTAGTACCATCAGCAATCAGCCATCAGCCATCTAGGGATCCGGTAGTACCATCAGCCATCAGCCATCTAGGGATCCGGTATTGCCATCAGCCATCAGCCATCTAGGGATCCGGTATTGCCATCAGCCATCAGCCATCTAGGGATCCGGTATTGCCATCAGCCATCAGTCATCAGCCATCAGTCATCTAGTGATCCGGTAGTACCATCAGCCATCAGCCATCAGCCATCTAGGGATCCGGTAGTACCATCAGCCATCAGCCATCAGCCATCAGCCATCACCATCTAGGGATCCGGTATTGCCATCAGCCATCAGTCATCAGCCATTAGTCATCTAGGGATCCAGTATTGCCATCAGCCATCAGTCATCAGCCATCAGCCATCAGTCATCTAGGGATCCGGTAGTACCATCAGTCATCAGCCATCAGTCATCTAGGGATTTGGTAGTACCATCAGCCATCAGCCATCAGCCATCAGCCATCTAGGGATCCGGTAGTACCATCAGCCATCAGCCATCTAGGGATCCGGTAGTACCATCAGCCATCAGCCATCAGCCATCTAGGGATCCGGTATTGCCATCAGCCATCAGTCATCAGTCATCAACCATCAGCCATCAGTCATCTAGGGATCCGGTAGTACCATCAGCCATCAGCCATCAGCCATCAGCCATCTAGGGATCCGGTAGTACCATCAGCCATCAGCCATCAGCCATCAGCCATCTAGGGATCCGGTAGTACCATCAGCCATCAGTCATCTAGGGATCCGGTATCGCCATCAGCCATCAGCCATCAACCATCAGCCATCAGCCATCAGTCATCTAGGGATCCGGTAGTACCATCAGCCATCAGCCATCAGCCATCAGTCATCTAGGGATCCGGTAGTACCATCAGCCATCAGGGTAGCCTAGTGGTTAGAGCGTTGGACTAGTAACCGGAAGGTTGTGAGTTCAAACCCCCGAGCTGACAAGGTACAAATCTGTCGTTCTGCCCCTGAACAGGCAGTTAACCCACTGTTCCCAGGCCGTCATTGAAAATAAGAATTTGTTCTTAACTGACTTGCCTGGTTAAATAAAGGTAAAATAAAAAATAAAATAAATAAATCTAGGGATCCGGTAGTACCATCAGTCATCAGCCATCAGCCTTCAGCCATCAGCCATCTAGGGATCCGGTAGTACAATCAGCCATCAGCCATCTAGGGATCCGGTATTGCCATCAGCCATCAGTCATCAGTCATCAACCATCAGCCATCAGTCATCTAGGGATCCGGTAGTACCATCAGCCATCAGCCATCTAGGGATCCGGTAGTACCATCAGCCATCAGCCATCAGCCATCTAGGGATCCGGTAGTACCATCAGCCATCAGTCATCTAGGGATCCGGTAGTACCATCAGTCATCAGCCATCAGCCTTCAGCCATCAGTCATCTAGGGATCCGGTAGTACCATCAGCCATCAGCCATCAGCCATCTAGGGATCCGGTAGTACCATCAGCCATCAGCCATCAGCCATCTAGGGATCCGGTAGTACCATCAGCCATCAGCCATCTAGGGATCCGGTAGTACCATCAGCCATCAGCCATCAGCCATCTAGGGATCCGGTAGTACCATCAGCCATCAGTCATCTAGGGATCCGGTATTGCCATCAGCCATCAGCCATCAACCATCAGTCATCTAGGGATCCGGTAGTACCATCAGCCATCAGCCATCAGCCATCAGTCATCTAGGGATCCGGTAGTACCATCAGTCATCAGCCATCAGCCTTCAGCCATCAGCCATCTAGGGATCCGGTAGTACCATCAGCCATCAGCCATCAGTCATCTAGGGATCCGGTAGTACCATCAGCCATCAGCCATCAACCATTGAGGGCTTCTATACCGCTGGCATTGCAATCGTGTTGCATCCGATGTCGAAGCTCAAGAATTTGTAGAGGTTAAATTCGCGATGGCTGACGAGCGCGTTCATTCCATCGTTGTATTTGTCATTGGTATTTATTTTATTTTTAGGATCCACCTTTTTGCTTTTGCAAAATTAGCATCAGGATGTTGATGAGGGTCCATGTTGCTCTTTTGGTTCCTATCAGGATGTTTATGAAGGTCCATGTTGCTCTGTTGGTTCCTATCAGGATGTTGATGAAGGTCCATGTTGCTCTGTTGGTTCCTATCAGGATGTTAATGAGGGTCCATGTTACTTTGTTGGTTCCTATCAGGATGTTGATGAGGGTCCATGTTACTCTGTTGGTTCCTATCAGGATGTTGATGAGGGTCCATGTTGCTCTTTTGGTTCCTATCAGGATGTTTATGAAGGTCCATGTTGCTCTGTTGGTTCCTATCACGATGTTGATGAGGGTCCATGCTACTTTGTTGGTTCCTATCAGGATGTTGATGAGGGTCCATGCTACTGTGTTGGTTCCTATCAGAATGTTGATGAGGGTCCATGTTGCTCTGTTGGTTCCTATCAGGATGTTGATGAGGGACCATGTTGCTCTGTTGGTTCCTATCACGATGTTGATGAAGGTCAATGTTGCTCTGTTGGTTCCTATCAGGATGTTAATGAGGGTCCATGTTACTCTGTTGGTTCCTATCAGGTTGTTAATGAGGGTCCATGTTACTCTGTTGGTTCCTATCACGATGTTGATGAAGGTCCATGTTGCTCTGTTGGTTCCTATCAGGATGTTGACGAGGGTCCATGTTACTCTGTTGGTTCCTATCAGGATGTTGACGAGGGTCCATGTTACTCTGTTGGTTCCTATCAGGATGTTGATGAGGGTCCATGTTGCTCTGTTGGTTCCTATCAGGATGTTGATGAGGGCCATGTTGCTCTGTTGGTTCCTATCAGGATGTTGATGTGGGTCCATGTTACTCTGTTGGTTCCTATCAGGATGTTGATGAAGGTCCATCTTGCTCTGTTGGTTCCTATCAGGATGTTGATGTGGGTCCATGTTGCTCTGTTGGTTCCTATCAGGATGTTGATGTGGGTCCATGTTGCTCTGTTGGTTCCTATCAGGATGTTGATGAGGGTCCATCTTGCTCTGTTGGTTCCTATCAGGATGTTGACGAGGGTCCATGTTGCTCTGTTGATTCCTATAACGCCTAGACTGGGATGTAAATTAGTTTTTTTCCCCTGGTTTTAGTTCCATGAGGGAATAAGGGACCCTTGGAACTCACCCGTTGTCCACCTCTTTCCTGCTCTATCCTCTAGATAAGCTTTAAGCTCCTGTGTCTTCGTACCAAGCAGGGTTCCCCAAAATGGCGACCGCATAGGAAATACATGAACACTAACGTTCAACAGTTTAGGGTCACTTTAGAAATGTCCTTTTATTTTATTTTTTAAGAAAATCACATTTTTTTTCAGTGTCCATTAAAATAACATCAGAAATACAGTGTAGACTTTGTTCATGTTGTAAATTATTATTGTGGCTGGAAACGGTCGATTTTTAATGGAATATCTACGTAGGGGTACAGAGGTCCATTATCAGCAACCATCCCTCCTGTGTTCCAATGGCAAGTTGTGTTATAGCTAATTCAAGTTTATCATTTTAAAAGGCTAATTGATCATTAGAAAACCCTTTTGCAATTATGTTAGCACAGCTGAAAACTGTTGTGCTGATTAAAGAAGGAATAAAACTGGCCTTCTTTAGACTGGTTGAGTATCTGGAGCAACAGCTTCATGGCAGAGTTACAAAGAAAAAGCCATATCTCAGACTGGCCAATAAAAAATAAAAAGATTAAGATGGGCAAAAGAACACAGACACTGGACAGAGGATCTCTGCCTAGAAGGCCAGCATCCCGGAGTTACCTCTTCACTGTTGACATTGAGACGGGTGTTTTCTGGGTACTATTTCATGAAGCTGCCAGTTGAGGACTTGTGAGGCGTCTGTTTTCTCAAACTAGACATTCTAATATACTTGTCCTCTTGCTCAGTTGTGCACCGGGGCCTCCCACTCCTCTTTCTATTCTGGTTAGAGCCAGCTTGTGCTGTTCTGTGAAGAGAGTAGTACACAGCGTTCTACGAGATCTTCAGTTTCTTGGCAATTTCTCGCATGGAATAGCCTTCCTTTCTCAGAACAAGAAGAGACTGACGAGGTTCTTTGTTTCTGGCCATTTTGAGCCTGTAATCGAACCCAGAAATGCTGATGCTCCAGATATTCAACTAGTCTAAAGAATGCCCGTTTTATTGCTTCTTTAACTTCTATTTTAATTTTTGGATGAAAAACGTTCCCGTTTTAAACAAGATATTTTGTCACGAAAAGATGCTCGACTATGCATATAATTGACAGCTTTGGAAAGAAAACACTCTGACGTTTCCAAAACTGCAAAGATATTGTCTGTGAGTGCCACATAACTGATGTTAAAGAAAAAACCCAGATAAAAATCCAATCAGGAAGTGCCGCATTTTTTTATACTGCCTCATGGCAATGACTCCTTATATGGCTGTGAAGGAGCTAGGAGTCAGCTTACGTTTTCCACGTTTTCCCCAAGGTGTCTGCAGCATTGTGACGTATTTGTAGGCATATCATTGGAAGATTGACCATAAGAGACTACATCGACCAGGTGGTCGCTTGGTGTCCTCCGTCGCAATTATTGCGTAATCTCCAGCTGCAGTATTTTTCCGTTTGCTTCTGATGACAAGCCAACTGCCAGCACTGATAGATTATCGAATAGATATGTGAAAAACACCTTGAGGATTGATTCTAAACAACGTTTGCCATGTTTCTGTCGATATTATGGAGCTAATTTGGAAAAAAGTTTGCCGTTGTAAGCAAATTCATTTTCCAGTCTTTTTCTTAGTCAAACGTGATGAACAAAACGGAGCTATTTCTCCTACACAAATAATATTTTTGGAAAAAATGAACATTTACTATCTAACTAAGAGTCTCGTCATTGAAAACATCCGAAGTTCTTCAAAGGTAAATGATTTTATTTGAATGCTTTTCTTGTTTTTGTGAAAATGTTGCCTGCTGAATGCTAGGCTAAATGCTATGCTAGGCTATCAATACTCTTACACAAATGCTTGTGTAGCTTTGGTTGAAAAAGCATATTTTGAAAATCTGAGATGACAGTGTTGTTAACAAAAGGCTAAGCTTGTGAGTGAATATATTTCTTTCATTTCATTTGCGATTTTCATGAATAGTTAACGTTGCGTTATGGTAATGAGCTTGAGGCTATGATTACGCTCCCAGATTTTTGCACTGTGGGGCAGAAAAGACAGTTAAAACACCAGGAGTTCAACTCCAAAGTGATTTTCATTTTGGACATTTGCTCCCAAGTATTTCTACGTGTAATAGAGAGACACGTGATCTTATACAAATGTAAGGAAAGGTTTTAAATGATTATGTTTTAGTCAAATATTACATATTGCAGACTACAAATGATATTTATTCGTGCTGTAAGGACTTTGCTTTAAAAGTGAGATGAAACAGACTTTAAAGTGAGGAGAGTGGCTGAGTGAGAGCTTTCTGCAGCCCCTCAAACAGCTAATTAGACACATTTACACTGTTTTACCCTGGAAGGACACACAATAACCCACAATAACCCACACACATGTGCGTGTGTGTGTGTGTGTGTGTGTGTGACATAGAGAAATAGCAATAAATATACAAAATTATGAAGAAAAGATGAAAGACTGAAACACTGATTGTGACACCCAGATCTGTTTCACCTGTCTTTGTGCTTGTCTCCACCCCCCTCCAAGGTGTCGCCCATCTTCCCCCATTATCCCCTGAGCATTTATACCTGTGTTCTCTGTTTGTCTGTTGACAGTTCGTCTTGTCTTGTCAGGTCTTACCAGCGTGCTTTCCCGTTTTCCTGTTTCTCAAGTGTTTGTTTCCTAGTTTTCCCGGTTCTGATCTTTCTGCCCTGACCGTCGCCCCATACCTGACTGCCGTCCTGTACCTGCGTGACTCTGACCTGATTACGAACCTCTGCCTCTCCTCGACCTGCCCTTTGCCCCATGTTATAATAAATGATCTGAGAAATGTTTATTCTGTTTCTCCTTATAATAAATGATCTGAGAAATGTTTCTCCTGTTTCTGCATCTGGGTCAAATCCTGAGTCGTGACACCGATGACAGTCAGTTTAATGATGAAAGACTGAAACACCGATGACAGTTAGTTTAATGATGAAAGACTGAAACAACGATGACAGTCAATTTAATGATGAAAGACTGAAACACCGATGACAGTCAGTTTAACGATGACAGACTGAAACACCGATGACAGTCAGTTTAATGATGAAAGACTGAAACACCGATGACAGTCAGTTTAATGATGAAAGACTGAAACACCGATGACAGTCAGTTTAATGATGAAAGACTGAAACACCGATG